>NW_020691072.1:0-30677 GCF_002925995.2 Terrapene triunguis
CCTGGGGGCGGGGCTTGCTGCAAGCCCCGCCCCCAGGAATCGGGCCCCGCTCTTGCTAAAGCCGGCCCTGGGTACTGGGGTTACAGAGGTGCAGCCCGGGCCTAGGCAGAGGCAGCTGGTCCAACCCCTCGCCGATGATGAATGCCTTATACACTGCAGTCTGCCCCAGTGAACAGGGGCTAGATGGTGACTGGCAGTAGCCACTTAGGCAAGGTGGGGATAGAGGGTTGGGGGTTCCCCTGGGAGGGGAGACCCAGATCTGTGGGTTACTGCAGTGGGCAGAACCCAGAGACAAAGGGGCACTGCCAGGGGGCAGCACCCCCAGGGAAAGGGGCACCGGGGTCCGGGAGGGACACGGGGCCAGCGGCAGGCGAGACACCGGCCTGCAGAGAGCGCTCCGGGCTGGCAAAAGAGCTAATTCCTGGATGACCAGCAGGAGGCGCCGCACCGGTGAGTCATTGCATTGCTACAGGCGGGTTTGGCTCAGCTTGTTCGAGAGATTTCTATGGGGCGAGACACCAGACATTGGATGGATGGGCCCATTGATTCCAATGAAGCTACGGCCCACGTGGGGGACAGGCTGGCAGTTAGGGACGTGGGGGAAGTTTTTCAGTGCAGGCTCTTGGGGCAAGGAGGGTAAGAGCTGCATGCATGCCTAGATGCGGAATAGGGCGTTTAAATTAATGGAGATATCCTATCTCCTAGAACTGGAAGGGACCTTGAAAGGTCATCGAGTCCAGCCCCCTGCCTTCACTAGCAGGACCAAGTACTGATTTTGCCCCAGATCCCTAAGTGGCCTCCTCAAGGATTGAACTCACAACCCTGGGTTTAGCAGACCAATGCTATCCCTCCCCCCACATCCCTGGCTAACTGCCAGTCTGTCCCCCCACAGACAGAGCCCCGCTCTTCCCGACCCTCCCCCACGTCCCTGACTAACTGCCAGTCTGTCCCCTCAGGTGACGGGCTCCCCCCACATCCTCCCGTGCCGGGCAGCCAGGGCTAGGCGGGGAAGGAAGATGAAACCACCCCTGCTGCGTCCCCTCCAGCCCCACACAGCGTGGGAATGCCCATTTGTACCCCCCCGGGCCGAGCTGAGCTGCGATGACACTGTCCCCACCCAACATGCTATAAAAACTCCACAGCCCACCTGTGCCACAACAACTGTTTTTCTGCATGCCCAGCAGATTAAAAGCTGTACTACATTGATAGTTAAACACACACATACATAATGTAAAAAATAAAACGATAATATAGGTACAAAAATAAAAAATCCTCCTCCTATATTATAGGTAATGGGCAGTAAATGAAAATAAAGTGAGGTATCTTGATTGGGGCAGGGGGTTGCAGTGCAGGAGGGGGTGCGGGAGTCAGGCTCTGGGAGGAAGTTTGGGTGCTGGGTGCGGGCCCTCGGCTGGGGCAGGGGGTTGGGGTGTGGGAAGGGGGGCAGTGCTTACCTCAGGTGGCGCGGCTCCCAAAGCGAGCGGCACACATATCCCTCTGGCAGTGGCTTCTAGGTGGGGGCAGGGGACCTGCCCCCATAGCTCCCATTGGCTGCAGTTCCTGGCCAGTGGAAGCTGCGGAGTCGGCGCTCATAGTGGGGGCAGCGTGCGGAGACACCCGCCGCCCCCAAGGGCCGCAGGGACATGCCGGCTGCTTCCGGGAGCGAAGCAGCGCAGAGGAAGGGAGACAGAGCAGGCAGGGAGTCACCTTAGCCCAGCTGCTGGCACATCTCTGCGCACCCCTTGGGGGAAGGGCGGCAGCGGGTCTGCCCCGTGCAGAGACGTGCCAGCAACCTTCTGCTTCTGGGAAAGGCGTGGGACAACCAGCCATGGCATACAGGCAGCCTGCCTGCCTGAGCCCTGCTGTGCCCCCAGCTGGGACTCGGGGGCAGGTTGTCAGATGAGATTTGTCCTGCATTTTGGGGGCCTGCCTCTCATTGGGGGCCCCGTGCCACCGCACAGTTTGTTTCATGGTAAATGTGCTCCTGACCACACCAAATATTGCTGAAATTTTTAAGGCAAAGAATAAGTACCAGGATGTGTGTGTGGGGTGGGGGGTGTAGAAGCCCTTCTACCAGCCCTGTTGGAGGAGTGCATGGGGGTAGGCTCCTGCTTCCTATGTATGATCCCTGGTCAGTTTGTGTGTTATGCAGCTAAGCTGGCAGCTCTCGCTTTTGCTCTTAGGGCTGTGAAGGATTTGTGCCTCCCTGCCCCTTCCAGAACCTCCCCCTGAGAGTTGTGGATTAGTTATCTCTGTGCGAAATGTCACACGTGGCCACATGCACAACTTGGCAGCTGTGGTAATAGGTGGCAAGATAAACAAGGGGAACAGAAAGAGAACACAAGGTTGGATATTTTTAACCACATCCGAATGCCTACGTGGAGATCTGTGAGTCAGGTTCTTGACAAGGAGTAAAGATGCCAGAGATTTATAGCAGGTTATATTCACCCAGATGCCTCTATCATGTCAATGACAGGTTTTCATACAGAACATTACAGAAGGTGAACACCTTGTCTGGCTTGGACTCAGTGTCACATTCCCAGATTGAGTTATGACCTAGCATGTGCAAAGGGGAAGTTAAAAGATGACTTGATCATGGTCTATCAACACCAACATGGGAAAAGATTTCGGAGAGCAGAAGGCGCTTTCAACTAGTCGCCAAAGGTGGAATATGAGCCGGTGGCTGGAAGTTGAAGGTGGAAATAAGATGCAGGTTTTTATCAGTGAGGGTTGTTAATCACTAGAATAACTTACCGAGGAATGGGGGATTCTCCAGCACTTGAAGTCTTTAAATGAAGATGGAATGTCCTTCTAAAATATATATCCTGGTTCAATCACAGGTTAATGGGATGGATTGAGGACTCACTAGGTGAAATTTTCTGACCTGTGCTTTGCAGAAGATCAGACTAGATGATCCAAACGGTCCCTTCTGGATGTAACATTTATGAATCTTATCATAAATTTCTTAACTCCATTATATGCCCACCTTTATTGAGCTATGTAATTGCTACTCAAACTCTCAACAAAGAAAATTAATAATAGGGAGCACAAAGCTTCATTCCTCTGACAGTTCATGTTGCCTTCCTTCCCCAGACTCCCGGGTCCTGCCGAGAACAACAGCTGTGGTGTGCTCAAAAAGAATCAGATCCGTTCTGATATCTGCAATACCAACTTCAAATGGATTTGTGGGAAGGAAGCTCCCCTGATACAAACAGCAGCATGCCTGATCTACCTTTGTACAATGAAAATCATAGAATCGTGGGACTGGGAGTGACTTCGAGAGGTCATCTAGTCCAGTCCTCTGCACTCATGGCAGGACTAAGTATTACCTAGATCATCCCTGACAGGTGTCTGTCTAACCCGCTTTTAAAAATTTCCAATGACGGGAGTGAAGGAAGCAGAGAGAAGCTCGAAAGCTTGTCTCTCACCAACAGAAGTTGGCTCAGTAAAACAGTGGTTCTCAAGCAGGGGTCTGTGGCCCCCTGGGGCGGCCGAGCAGGTTTCAGGGGTCTGTCAAAATAAACCAGAGAGCAGGACCGGTGTTAGACTCACTGGGGCGTGGGGCTGAAGCCGAAGCCTGAGTAACCTAGCTTTGCGGGGTTCCCTGTGGCATGGAGCCCCAGGCAGTTGCCTGGCTTGCTACCCCCTAACGCTGGCCCTGGCTTTTGATCTACTGGATATGCAGAAAAGTGTTATTGTGGCACAGGTGAGCCGTGGAGTTTTTATAGCATGTGGGGGAGGGGGGCTCAGAAAGAAAAAGGTTGAGAACCTCTGCAATAAAAGACATTGCCTCACCCACCGTCTCTCTAGAAACTAATCCTGCCATTCTGCTTCTTGGTTGGGGGAGGACAAAATTGACTGTGAGAGATCAGCCCTATTTGGCTAGGTCTACACTACAGCGGGGTTCCGACCTAAGATACGCAACTTCAGCTACGTGAATACCGTAGCTGAAGTTGCGTATTTTAGGTCGGCTTACCTGGCGGTGAGGACGGGGGAAAGCCGACCGCTGCCGCGCTGCCGCCGACTCCGCTGCCGCCTCTTGTCGAGGTGGATTTCCGGAGTCGACGGCAGAGCGATCAGGGATCGATTTTACCGCGTCCTCACGAGACGCGGTAAGTCGATCCCCGATAAACCGATTGCTACCCGCCGGATCGGCGGGTAGTGAAGACGTAGCCTTTCTCAGTAGAGGAGGTGGTGATTTGGCAGGCAAAGAGGGCCGTCCCCTACCTCTTTAAGGATGAGGCCCTGTATAGCATGGCAAATGTCCTACAGGGGGAGTCACTGGCTTTGGTGGAACAGTCATATAACACAGGGGTCGGCAACCTACGGCATGTCTAGCGGTCAGAAGGCAGGAACAGCTCCGGTCAGAGCTGGAGTCAGGAACCAGGAGCCAGAGCCGCGGTCAGGATCCCAAGAGCAAGCCAAGAGGCAGGTCCATCACTACACCTAGCAGGGGAGTCCACCTTGTCACACAAACACTTAAATAGGGTCACTGGACCAATCAGGGGCCACGAGGAAAGCTGTAAGTCTGGTCTTCTGAGGTGAGACTTCCTGTCTTCACAGGGTTTGTATGATAAGAAACATGACTTAAACTGGGTCTTTCAATGGGGCCTCGGGGAATTACTGCCATTGCTTTTCAAACTCCCCAAGGCTCCTTTGACAATTCCCGCCCCAAGCAGTGACATCAGTGGGGTTACTCATGTGCGCTTTGCTGGATCAAGGCGTTCCACCCTGGCCCCACTTTGGCGAAGGCAGAATAGTGGTGGGGAGGTAAAAGGTAACGCACTCTTCCCCACCGGGCACCCCATTCTTTGTGCTGCTCCCTAAGAGAACAGGTTTTCTCCTCCATGAGAATATTCTTCTGTAATACCACCCCCACTGCTGTTCAGAGCATAAGAACGGCCACACTGTGTCAAACCAATGGTCCATCTAGCCCAGTGTCCTGTCTTCCGACAGTGGCCAGTACCATCATCGAGTATCCGTCCCCTGTTGTCCACTCCAGCTATCATGGGTTTGCATCCCTGATCATCTTGGCTAATAGCCATTGCTGGTCCTTTCATCTATGAATTTATCTAGTTCTTTTCTGAAGCCCATTACAATTGTGGCCTTCACAACATCCTCTGGCAACAAGTTCCACAGGTTGACTGTATGTTGTGTGAAGAAATACTGCCTTTATGTTGTTATATGCAGGGGTAGGCAACCTTTCAGAAGCAGTGTGCCGAGTCTTCATTTATTTACTTTAATTTAAGGTTTTGCTTGCCGGTAATACATTTTAACGTTTTTTAGAAGGTCTCTCTCTATAAGTCTATATATTATATAACTAAACTATTGTTGTGGAGGGAGGAGACACAATAGACGCATGGCAGTGGCTGCAAATATTCCCAGCGAAACTGAATGTGGTGATGAACCCAGGCTATCCCACTGGAGCGCACTACTCCCTCCACTTTCCAAAGTGCCGGGGGCTGCATGTGTGTGTGAGACAGAGACACACACCGTGTGTATGCGTGAGAGAGAGACAGAGAGAGAGAGACAGAGACACACATCGTGTATGTGTGTGTGTGTGTGTGTGTGTGTGAGAGAGACACACACGTGCATTGCCCCTTTAAGTACGCTGCCCCCACTCTAAGTACGTTGCCTTTTTAAGTAGATCAGCAAGTTGAGACAGCAGCTGCTGCCAGCAAGCTCCCTCTGTCCTGAGCCCTGTCGTGTCCCCCCCGGATCTGTGGAGATGGGGAACAGGAGCGAGAGGCAGGAGTGGGGGAGGGGAACACCCTGACATTAGCACCCCTCTCCCCCCCCGCACAGCAAGCAGGAGGCTCCCGGGAGCAGCTCCAAGGCAGGGGGCAGGAGCAGCACACGGCAGTGGGGGGAGGGACACCCGAACTGCCCGGCAATTGATTGCCTGCTGGGCGGCTGCTGCACAGGGAACTTAGGGGAGCTGATAGGGGGGCTGCTGGTCCACCCTGGCTCCAAGCCCCCACCAGCTCGCTCCAATGGGCTGCTCTTCCTGCAAGCAATGGACAAAGCAGGTGGCCGCCAAACAACGTTATAAGTGAGCATTGCACAACTTTAACCGAACATGTTCTCTAATTGATCAGCAACGAAACAACATTAACTGGGACGACGTTAAATGAGGAGTTCCTGTAGTTATTAAGTAATTTATCTCTTTGCAAATCCATTAGGTTTGCTACAGATCCAGTTCCTCTTTATGTAGCACCTTGAACTGCTGACAGTGTTTTTGTACATAAAGGCGCATTCTCCTCCTTCTCCTATTTGAAACCTGCAAAAAAGTAAGAGCAATGAAGCTACAATCAGTCAGGGATCAGACCGTTCCTTCTCATCTCAGAGGACTCTTGAGCGGATGAAACTGACCCCTGTGTAGGAGGCCATTACAAGCAGAGTGTGAATAATGGATTTTTCAGTTCACTGGCGATTCTAAAAAAACGACAAAAAAAATAGTTCCAGATTGACCTAGAAAATGACATTTTCAAAAATTTTGGAGAATCAAAAAGTTGAAAAAGTTAGTTTTGGGTCAAAATGTTTTGTTTGGCAAAACTGAAACACTTCATTTTGACTTTGATCATTTTAAAATGTTTTTGATTGTTTTTTAAATAAAATTAAAGGAAATTCCAAAACCAAGAAAAAGGTGCGTCAAACAAAAAAAATCGATTTTCAGGATTCTCTCTTTCTTTCTTTTTAACTGAAACAATTTCATGAATCCAACATGAATTCACAAACCATTGCAGCGTAGCTGAATCTGCAATTCGGAAAAAAGTTTCGCCTGAAAAATTTCACTTAGCAGTAATTACAAGACCTATCTTAAGTCTTGTCTGCCACCTCCCTGACGATGGAATTTCTCCTCTGGCATTAACATCTCCCCGGTTAGTTCTACCCTGTGCAGTCAGCACAGAATTTGAGTCCAAGTCCTAGTGAAAATATTCAGTGGCGGCAGGTTTGTAGAAATTTTGGTGGTGCCCAGAACGCCCAGAGCCTGCCCCCCCCAAACTCCGCCCCCCACCTGCCTAAGGCTCTGGGAGGGAGCTTGGTTCGGGGGAGGAAATCTGGGGTGCAGGCCCTGGGCTAGGGCAGGGAATTGGGGTGCAGGAGGGGTGCAGGCTCTGGGAGGGAGTTTGGGTGCAGAAGGGGTGAGAGGTTGGGCTCTGGGAGGGACTTTGGGTGGGGGAGGGGGTCTGGGGTGCAGGAGGGAGTGCAGGCTCTGAGATGGAGTTTGGGTGTAGGCTCTGGGCTGGGGCAAGGGGTGGAGGTGTAGGAGGGGGTGAGGGTGCAGGCTCTGGGATGGAGTTTGGGTGCTGGGTGCAGGCTCTGGGATGGGGCAGGGGCTGGGGGTGCAGGACAGGGTGAGGGGTGCAGACTCTGGGACAGAGTTTGGGTGCAGGAGGGGGTGCAGGGAGGGGGTGCAGGCTCTGGGAGGGAGTTTGGGGTGGGGGGGCAGGCTCTGGGCTGGGGTTGCAGGTTTTTGGAGGGAGTTTGGGGGCAGGAGGGGGTGTGTGGGAAAGGGGTGGGGGTGCAGGCTCTGGGAGGGGCTTGGGGGGTGTGGCGCTTACCTGGAGCTTCTAGGCAGGGCGGGCCAGTGGGCCTCCGTGTGCTGCTAGCCCCAGGCACCGCCCCACAGCTTCCTATTGGCCACAGGGGCGCTTGGGGCAGGACACAGACCCACCCCGCCCAGGGGCCGCAGCCACATGGAGCGAGCGGGGAGGAAGCTGCTCAGCCCCGCTGTGCTGCCAGTGGTGAGTGGGGGCCCCGGGCCGTTTTAAATCGCCTGGGGACGCATGCAGGGGAGTGCCTGGGCGCGGAAGATCGGGCCAAGGGAGAGACCTGGCCTCAGACAGTGCTGGAGCCGGGCCCTGGGCCAGGAATATTCCTGGTGCCCAGGCACCATGGGCCCATAGAACTTGCCGCCCATGAAAATATTGAATTATTACATAAGCAAACTAAGAAGCAGTGATTATTTCCAGTAGATCTGTCTGTATTCAGACTTTTAGTTGTGTGTAACTTCCACTCCACATCTTGGCAGTGTGAATGGGCCAGTCCCCTGCTCCCAGAGCCCTGATTGGCTGGCAGGAAACCCTGCCTTACTCCCAGCTCTTCTCCCATTGGAGAAGGGACTCCCCAGGCTGCTGCTGGGATACAGCAAGAGGAGAGTCTGAGGACAGGTTCTATTTATCAGCCTCAGGTCCATATCTACCCCCCACCCCCACAGTATCAGAGCACCTCACACTCTTTTACGTATTGATCCTCAAAACTCCCCTGCTTTTATCCCAGTTTTGCAGACGGGGCACAGGGAGACTAAGAGACTTGATCAAGGTCATACAGGGAGTCTGTGGCAGAGCAAAGAATTAAGCCCAGGTCTCCTAGTGTCAGGTCAGCGCTGTAACCATTGGGCCATCCTTCCTGCTAAGGGAGCAGCTCTGGTCTCTGTGAGCCTGCACGGCCTTTGAGAATCAGCTGGAGCCCAAGGGGAAGGAAATGCTCTGACTGATGCTGAGGGGCACTTGGATTGTGCATTTGCCAGTGAAGGTGCTGGAGTGATTTCTGGGTGAACTCCTGCCTCCCCAAGGACTGTAGGAGGAGTCTCCATCCGTCCCACAGCAAGGGCTGGAAGTTTAGAACCGACCCACAGACAGGGGAGCCCCCACCTCAGCTGCCTGTGACCCAAGAGAGTGAATAGAAAGAAAATGACTCACAGGTCGTTGAATACTGAGCCATTGGCCCACTTCCAGGGCTGGCCCGGTTCCCTACTGAGGCCGATCCAGGGATCAAGGTAGCCTTTGTGTTGCATCAAGAAATCCTTTTAAAGAATGCAAAGGGGAAATAGACATAACATTGTTTGGCTTTTTTACATTGGTTTAAGCAAGACGCGAGAAGTAATTCTTTCGCTTTACTCCGCGCTGATTAGGCCTCAGCGGGAGTATTGTGTCCAGTTCTGGGCGCCACATTTCAGGAAAGATGTTGGACAAATTGGAGAAAGTCCAGAGAAGAGCAACAAAAATGATGAAAGGTCTAGAAAATATGACCTATGAGGGAAAATTGAAAACATTGGGTTTGTTTAGTCTGGAGAAGAGAAGACTGAGAGGGGACATGAGAACCATTTTCAAGTACATAAAAGGTTGTTACAATGAGGAGGGAGAAAAATTGTTGTTCTTAACCTCTGAGGACAGGACAAGAAGCAATGGGCTTAAATTGCAGCAAGGGAGGTTTAGGTTGGACATTAGGCAAAACTTCCTAACTGTCAGAGTGGTTAAGCATTGAAATAAATTGCCTAGGGAGGTTGTGGAATCTCCATCATTGGGGATGGTTAAGAGCAGGTTGGACAAACACCTGTCAGGGACTAATACTTAGTCCTGCCATGAGTGCAGGGGACTGGACTAGACGACCTCTTGAGGTCCCTTCTAGTCCTATGAGTCTATGACGACAAACCAAACCCCTTGGACTCATCCTTCTCTCCCTACTCAGAGTCACAGGGCCTGATTCTCCCTGATGCTACGACAGATCAGTGTAAAAGGGCCTCAGCATAACACAGAACTCAGACCCTAGAACCGAAAGGGACCATCAGATGATCTAGCCTGACCTCCTGCATCACAAGGACCAGAGGAGTCTACCCAGTGACTCCTGCATCCAGCCCATAACTTCTGGCTGAGCTAGAGTGTGTCATTCAGAAAGTCACCCACACTTGATTTAAAGACTGCAAGTGACGAAGAATCCACGACCTCCCTCTGGAAGCTGCTCCCAGGGGTAATTAACCACTGACAAAATGTTGTGCCTTACTTCCAGGTTGAATTTATCTAATTTCTGCACCTCTGGATCTTCCTCTTCCTTTGCCTGTTAGACTGTTCTAGTATCTGATATTCTCTCCCTGTACAGGTAAGGCCAACACTGAGCCCTTTTGGAAATCCTACCCATATTCCCCCTGGGCTTCAGTTCCCCATCTGTAAAATGGGGATAATAATCTTCTCCTTGTCTGTTTTGCATATTTAGAGTGTAAGATCATCAGCACAGGGACTATCTCTTTCTGTGTGTCTGTGCAGCGCCCGGCACAACGGGGCCCTGATCTCAGCTGGGGCAGGGACTGTCTCTCTGTTTTTGTGCAATCCCTGGCACAACGGGGCCCTGATCTCAGTTGAGGCTCACTGCTACAATTCAAATAAATATAATTTATATTTTGCATTCAGAAATGGGTTCACTCTGTTTTGGGGGGTGCTATCCTTTTCTCCTGGGCTGAGATACTTTAATCGGTACCTACAATCATCTTTTTTTTTTTAAATTTCGTCACCTTTTCCTGCAGGGTGTCAAGCCAAGCCAAAGAGGCACCGTGGGAGGAGCAGAAATGTTGGGTCGAGGTCCAGTTTGCTTCATCCTCAGAGAAAAGGTAACATTTTCCTTGGTACCCAATCCAGTGTTCAGGGCAGCAGGCGGCAGGGCTGTCCGGAGGAGTCACTCTGGCCTTTGACACTGAAAAGTAAAAAGGGGTAAGAGCATCTTTCTCCCACCCCACCTCTGGATCTGCCGGGAATCAGAGGGAAAAACCCTTCAGACACAGGCTCCAGAACGTCTGGTGGCTGCTGCAAGGGACTAAAAGCATCAGCAATAAAACAGGGTGAGATTTATAGAGAGAAATGATCCCCAAATCAAAGTCAAGCTCCTACTTTGAAATCAGGTCGTGTGATAGAACCCTCTGGACTGTACAGCGAAAATGCCCATTTACCAGATTTATTCACGGACACAAGCTCTGGGTGTTACCTTCAGGGTGGGGGTATGGAACAGCTTTCCCATTTAGAGCAGGACTTTCAAAACTGCTCAGTGCTGGGCTAATGCTGCTCCCATGGAAGTCAACAGTAATTCTATCCCCCTTCCCCCCAATGTATTGCTGTGACCTGCATGGCACAGTCAAATTCTGTAACAATCATTAAATAATAATAAAAATACCTAGTTCTTATATATCTCTTTTAAACCATCGATCTCAAAGTGCCTTACAGAAGTGGTCAGTATCATTATCCCCATTTTACAGATGGGGAAACTGAGGAACAGATAGGAGAGGTGACTTGACCAAGATCACCCAGCAGGCCAGTGGCAGAGCCAGCACTCTATTCACTAGACCACACTGCCTCCCTGTAGCCACTCAGCTTTCATCTTTTTAAAAATATCACTGTCAGCCTTCATGGTACCAAAGTGAGCCTTCCAAATGTGACCCAAGTGTAATCAATGCAGCAACATCTGCCTGAGTTTATAGAGAGCCTGAGCCAGTAGAGCTGAGAGGGGAAAAGCTGCCACAACATTGCCTGAGTCTGCAGAGAGCCTGAGCCAATTGCTCTGAGAGGTGTCAATTCATCTCATTGCAGTGTTCACTCTAAACCCTCATGATGACATATTTAATACCGGCATTAACTAGTTAACTGTTTTGTCATTTCAGCAGACAGAATGAGAATGGTGTGGGAATGAAACCCCTGGGGCTCTTGATTAGAGAACTGCTGCAGGGGAGGAAATGCAGAGGGAAGAAAGGAGTAGAGAAATAATAACAAGGAAGCGGAAGCGAAACAGAGAAACGAGGATGGGAGAGGAAGAGCAACAAAGAGCAGGAATAGCAGCGTCCCAAAGAAGAGCAAGTTCCCCCACTCAGCGATGCTGAATGTGACAGTAAGTGACTGAATGATGAGAATAATCAAGAGCTTAGTTAGCATAAAAAGGCCAGATTCCCCCTTGGGCTCTGTTCAAACCTACCACTGAGTTTGACATCCCTGCTTTAAAATGCGTGCAGTGCCTACAATCAATCAGCAGGTGTCACTGTTGTCTTGCTACAAACATAAGATGCAAGAGGAGGACTTCATAGAGGCGGTACAGACTGGATCAGACCAGGGGTCTATATATTGCACTACCTGTGCATGTTTAACCCTCTGAGGCTCTGTTCTGGCTGGACTGGCAATAGAAGGAGCAGGAGGCCCCGCAGCAAGGCTGTGGCATTGTAACTGCAGCTGGTGTGCGTGAAACCAGAGAGGACAGGGCACGTCATTAGGACAGTTCTAGGTCGGAATGGAACACACAGAGCTGGGTTACACACTCACCTGACCCGCCAATCACTGCGATAAGGAGAACCGCAAGTACTGTAGCTACGACAGCAGCTACGATTTTCCATGCACCACGTCTCCTCACCTTGGAGTCAAACCAGTGACCTATAAAAGAACAAGCCATTAATACTATCACTGGGCTGCTCTACAGGTAAAGGTGGGTTACTGGGCATAGGAACATAGGACTTGTCAGACTGGATCAGACCATTGGGTCCATCTCGCCTGCTGTCCTGTCTCTGACCACGGCCGACACCAGCTGCTTCAGAGGAAAGGGCAAGAACCTGCGGTAGGAGATATGAGACAATGTGCCCCCAGGGACAATTCCCTCCTGACCCCATTAGTTAGAGGCTGCCTTTATCCCTGAAGCAGAAGACATGGACAAACCAGCCTAGTAAAGTTAAGACGCCACCACCATGAAGCTTGACCCATTTCTAGAAGTCACCCTGCTTTGAAATCGGGACAGTCTCTCGTCTCCCCTCGCAGAGGCAGAGTTCTGACCATTCCCCACCCACTTCTACCTTCTGTAGGACGTCACTGTGGGCTCAGGAGTCTTTAACCCACTCTGGATTTTCATGAGTGCCACAGGCAGGCATGACCCTCCTCCCAGATCTTCAGGGAGTGGATCTGGGATGGGAAGGTTGCAGAGCCTGTAAGAGGACTGTGGTCCAATGTCAGAGGAGATGGGGTCTGGGAGAGAGATTTTCAAAAGTCTGGATAATCCAGGTAACTGTTTGGGCTGGAAGTTCCAAAGTGCCTAAGGGAGTTAGGGGCACAAATCCCCTTTGAAAATCTCACCCTTGAGTTTGTGGATGCTTGTGAGAGCTGATCTCTGAGCTAACAGACGTTCTGCCATCCCTTGTGGTGCTGAGAGACCCCTTGTGATCAGTGGCCGCAGCTGCAGTAGTGAGTGACTTTGGAAAGCACACAATGGGTGCTGTCTGAGGGACAGAGCGATGCTACGTGAGCAGGAGGTGAGCTACAAAAACCCTGGCGATATAAAGTGCCTTGGACAGTTGAACTCTGCTAACAGGAAAGAGATTCAGGCCACACCAGAAGCTGGATTTCTAGCAGACTGCCATGCTGATATAACAACCTGGAAGTGTGTGTTGCGTTCCCCTCGAGCAGCTGGTCCACATAGAGGATAACAGCCTACAACTGCTAAACACCTACAGAATTACTGCTGTAGCTAAGGTATTTGCAACCTATACTGTGATGCTAAAGGTGCCAGGTTCTTAAACCTTCTTGCCATGGGATTAGGCACATGGCCCTGGACTGTGTGGGCTGAGGGCTTCCCTGGTTGCAAACACAGGGGCTAGCAAGCCTGGGTGTGCTGGAAGCAGGAAACTTGGAGAAGTGAGAGTGACCCTGGGAGGAAGCAGAGAGACAGAGCTCTCTGGGCACAGAGCTCGCTGGAGGGGCAGACATGGGGATTTCTGAGCAAGGAGAAGGCCTGCTGCTGTTTGTTGCTACAGTGTTTGGGGAGATGGGACTGTGTGAGCCTTCTTTGTAAATAGACAAGATTAATTATCTCTAGCTTTTATCTAGTGCTGTACAAAGGAGGTCACGATCATTATATGATTTTCTAGATGGGGAAACTGAGGAACAGAGTTTTGAAGTGACTTGTCCAAGGTCACTGGCAGGCCACTATAGGGTGATCAGACGTTCCGATTTTATTGGGACTGTCCCAATATTAGGGGCTTTGTTTTCTATAAGACCCTGTTACCATTCACGCCCCATCCCTTTTGTTCAGCCTGAAGGAAGGTGCTTGGCAAATCCACTGTCTTTAATGAGGTCTGTGATTGTCTTTGGATCAAAGACTCACTTGATGGGAGCCATTAGCAGCTTTCAGCACAACAATTTAGTACCAAAATACCCCGAAGATCACCCTTTACCTATGTCTCCCTCTGGCTCAACGTTTATGAAGTCAGTTAAATTATTCTGTCTGTCAGTAGGGATAGCTTCTTGCTTCTGACAGCTGTAGAGAAAAAATATATAGATACATTCCAGTTATTTGTTATTGTGTGAGAGCTCGTTGAGAATTCCAATTTTGACAATAAAGTGTGTGTGTGTGTGTGTGTGTGTGTGTGTGTGTGGGCGGGGGTGAACTGATGAAATTTTTGTTGTTTTCCCCCAATTTTTGATTAAATTTAGAGCTGGTCAAAATATTTTAAAGTCTTGATGAAAACTTTGCTTGGAATGTTGACCCTCCCCCCCCCCACACACACAATTTTTACCACAGTTTTTTAACCAGCTCTATATTCTGTTTCATTCTGTCAACACAAAGTATGTGGGATGCTGAAAAACTGTTCACTCCAAAAGGTTAAGGCCAGTTGTGTGTCCAGCAAGACTCAGCAATGCAGAGAAGGGACATAAGTAGAATTGGTCAAAAGTTTTCCTACTGAACAATTGGAAAATGCTGATTCAACAAAATCAAAATGTTTCACACAACTCTGTTGATTCTGCCAAAATTTTCTATGGGAATGACTGACATTTTGCCTTTTGTTTACATTATAATATATTGCAGAATCACAGAAGTGTCAGGCTGGAAGGAATTTCAAGAGGTCACGTAGTCCATCCCCATGCAATGAGGCAGGACCAAGTAAACCTAGGCCATCCCTGATAGGCATTTGTCCAACCTGGTCTTAAACACCTCCAGTGATGGGGATTCCACATCCTCCCTTGGAAGCCTGTTCCAGAGCTTCACTCCCCTTAGAGTGAGAAAAGAATTCATATGATGTTATATCCATGATAGAGTCTAAAAAAAATGTTCTGACCTTACTGAAATGTTTCTTTTCAATAAGGTTGTTTTAATATTTCCAAAATGAAATATCTCAGACATTTTCTTTCACAGTAAATTTTTAAATTTCGACTTTTCATTCCAATTTGGAACAAAGACAAATTTTGAAATCTCAGAATTCTCCATGGTTTGGAAATTCCATATTTCAACTGGCTTTAGACCTACGTTACTGAGCTAGAATAATGGTGCTTCTCCACTCTGAAAAGTGATGCTGTAAAATTGGTCCTTTCTCACTCAAAAAAAGTCTGTTCCTGGGATGTACCAGAGTCAGAGCTGTTCACTTCAATGGCTAGAATAAATTTGTATTGCATCATACTCCTGCTAGCCCTACAGAATACAGTTCCACTAATGGACATGGAATGTGAATACTGATTATTATTATTCAGCTGTCTCTTTTGTGATGTATAGAGGTAAACAAGAAAGACAAAACTGGAACTCAAGCTATGTAGAAGACTGTTTGTTTGAGTCTATAGTTGTGGCTGTTTAATACATTCTTCCTATTTAAGAAGGACTGTGAGTCTATGCATCATGGCACAGAAGTATTGTTTAAGAGTAGGAGGGAGTATACAAGTAACAGGAAAATGTGTGTGGTGGGATGGGACTTCCTAGCAGGATGATGAGGAATATTTTAAATTATGGAATCATCTCGCCAAGTGAAGGGATCGGAGCCCCAATGCAGAAATCCAACTGGACAAATCCCCAGAGAACAGACTGTAGGGAATGAACTTGAATTATCCAGGCTTGGTACAGGAAGGATGGATGAGCTATGATTTATATAGGAATTAGAGTTTGGAAGACTCTATGGATTGATCCTCTTAGCCACTGTGTGCTGGAGCAGGCCTATCTTCAATCAATTCCTAACCCCTCTTTCCAACATAGGGCTCACCCACTGCTCACTGGTGTCAATGGAAAGACTCACACTGACGTCAGTGAGCATTGGACCCACCCTGTAGTGAAGTGTGAGTGTGATGGAGAGAAGAAGACACTTACCTGTCTGAGGTACATTCGCCATCCTAGAAGGAAAAGAAAACAAGTCACCCCATGGAGGTCCTTGTGATCTGCATCTCTGTTCACAGGTCGATTGTTACAAGAAATTATACATGGTTTGGTACCTTTGGTCAGGAATTTTTCATCGACATATTTCAATTTCAGTGAAAATTATTGATTTTCTCTTGGGAAAATCAAAATGAAATATTTAGTTTTGGGTTGATTTGACCCAAATTGAAACCTTCCGTTTGGTGAACTGAATCAAAACATTTTGTTTCAAGTCAGTTTGACATTAAACTGCATCTGCCTAACATGCTCCGATGCCTCATGGCACATTCTCCCCTATGGGCCAGGCACATGGCTGGACTACATCTCCCATGATGCACAGCATTACCATCTCTGACTGAGGTGCATCATGAGATGTAGTCCAAAAAGGAGACCAGGCCCATAAGGGAGAATGGGGGCGTGAAGCACCCAAACTATGTGGAACAAATGTGGAACTATCAAACAGAAATACTGACTTTCACTCAGCCCTACCGCAAACATTTCATTGACATATTTAGATTCCACATGTAGTACCTTATCACCCTCCACAGAGAATCGATATACACTAGTAACATCCCTAGTGGACTCAAAGGGCCAGATCCTCAACTGGTGTAGACCACAGAAGCTTCACTGACTTCAATCCATTTGTCTTCAATTGAGTTACGCCCATTTACACCTACTGCGGATCTGCTCTAGACTTTCTGACAACCACTAACGCCCATTCCTGGCACCTGGCTCCCCGAACGGCCACAGAATACAATACCTCATAGTCCAGCAGGCAAACAGAAGTGTCCTCTTGTTTAGGGTTGTCCGGCACCTCCTCCGTTGGGTCTTCACCACTCACTTGTCTCTGAACCTCAGACGAGACGTTTTCAAGAGGACCCAATTCTGGAGCCAATTCCACTGGGAATAAGACAGACTGAGAATCACAACCATCGTTTGTGCACCATTTAACAGTGAGCTTTTTGGAGCAGGGCCTGTCATTGACACAAAGGGTCCCTGACCTGCTTGGCCTCCAGGCACCAACAGAATCTAAATGTTAAATAATCAATAAGGAAGAGTTCCAACTCAGTTCATTGCTGTGGTAGAATATTGTTACTATCGGCTCCCGAGGGTCAGTTACGCTGTTCCTGTGTTTGGGGGCAAACAGGGGACTGAGCATTAAGCTGTCTTTGCACTCCCCGTATTTTGGGTTTACGCAGGGGCTGCCCACTGTAGGATTAGATCAGGATATAAAGGGTTACAATAGCTCGGCTAAAGCAAATACATGCTTTGCAGTTTGTGTGAAATTCAGGGCCTGTTAGCAGTGGTGGGGAGGCCTTGAAAGAATGTGGCTTAGTTGGAAAAATTGAACTGAAAGGTAACTGATAAGATGTGGGAGGAGCAGTGGCAGTTTTGGGGCCTATGGAAAAATCTCCCCCCACCACAGCCCTGGGCTGGAGAAGCTCTCACTCCCTGCCATGGCCCCAGGGCTTTTCCAGTTTTGGTGCTGCCGTGGGGGAGCCAGGGAAGAGGCGGAGTGGGGGTGGAACAGGGGCAGAGCAGTGGGGGAAGGGGCAGAATGGGGATGGGGCCATGGGTGGAACAGGGGCCGGGCTGTGGAGAAGGGGTGGAATGGGATGGGGCCATGGGCGGGGCTGCAGTGGGGGGGCCAGGGCCTCGGGCGGGGGAAGAGGCGGAGTGGGGGTGGAACAGGGGCAGAGCAGTAGGGAAGGGGCTGTATGGGGACGGGGCTGTGGAGAAGGGGTGGAATGGGGTGGGGCCATGGGCGGGGCTGCAGGCGGAAGGGGCGGAACAGGGGCGGGGCTGTGGAGAAGGGGTGGAGCTATGGGCGGGGCTGCAGGCAGAAGGGGCAGAACAGGGGAGGGGCTCCAGGCTCAGAGCTCCAGCCAGGGCCGAGAGTTTGGCCACGGTCCCAGCCGAGGCTGAGAGCTTGACCCTGGCTGGGGCCATGGGGCCATGGGGCGGGGGAGGCTGAGAGCAGCGAGCGGGTGTGGGAGTGGGGGCGTGGCCTCAGCTGGAAGTGGCGGGGCCTCGGTTGGAAGAGGCGGGGCAGGGGCGAGCCTCCCCAAGGGAAAGCTTCACCTGCTGTCTGTGCACCCAATTAAAGGCGCCTTTAAGCTTTACACCAGGACTGGAGTGTGACTGGGAATCAAACCCTCAAGTGATCACTACTGGGAACCACACTAGCAAATATTTTAAAATTCAAAGGCCCACCAGGAATACTTACCTTTTATTAATTATTAATAGTAGTAGTAACATTACCGTTACAACTTTACCTCTGAAATTCTTCAGCAGATCACGTAGAACTTTCCGGCTTTCCGAGAGAGCCTGCACTCTGCTCGCCAGCTCAGTCAAAGAATCAACAGGCGCCTCCTCTTCACCTTTCACCTGCTCACACCTAACGCAGACAGAACGAGGTTCCTGTCAGAATGCTCCATCCTAATTGCTCAATCCACTCAGCGGGAAGCTAGAACCGGGGCGAGCACAAGCTCTGAGCATGCTGGCCCGGTACGTTATTTAGTACGTATAACAATGTAAACTTGGGAGTTAAAAGGAGCTAATATGGAACATGATTAGGGCCCTACCAAATTCACCATCCATTTTGGTCATTGTCACGGTCATAGGATTTTAAAAATCGTAAATGTCATGATTTCAGCTATTTAAATCTGAAATGTCTCTGTATTGTAATTGGAGGGGTCCTGACCCAAAAAGGAGTTGTGGGGGAGGGGGGGTCTCAAGGTTATTTGGGAGGGAGGGCAGGTTGTGGTACTGCTATCCTTACTTCTGCGCTGCTGCTGGTGGCGGCGCTGCCTTCAGAGCTGGACAGCTGGAGGGTGGTGGCTGCTGGCTGAGTGCCCAGCTCTGAAGGCAGCACTGCCACCAGCAACAGCGCAGAAGTAAGGATGGCCTGGTATGGTATTGCCACCCTTACTTCTGTGCTGCTGCCTGCAGAGCTGGGTCCTCAGTCAGCAGCCGCCATCTCCAGCCACCCAGCTCTGAAGGCAGCAGTGCAAAAGTAAGGGTGGCAATACCACGACCCCCCAAAATAACCTTGTGACCCCCCCTGCAACTCCCTTTTGGGTCAGGACCCCCAATTAGAGAAATGCTGGTCTACCCCATGAAATCTGTACGGTATAGGGTAAAAGCACACAAAACACCAGACTTCACGGGGGGGGAGATCAGATTTCACAGTCTGTGATGCGTTTTTCATGGCTGTGAATTTGGAAGGGCCCTAAACATGAGGAGTTCTCACCTCGGGCCCCCTTGCTCAGCCCCCGCCTGGGCCTCCTGGCCTCAGGTCAGGGCCACTAGATGCTCAAGATGATCTTTACTGAGCAGACTGTTCACCCCGGTTGTCCCATATCATAAGACTAGTATTCAACCCCACAATAAGCAGCATCTTCATTCCTAGGATTCGTGCTTCAGAGGACAAGCCAGAGGGCTAGATGGGCCCTTGGTCTGATCTGCTCTGGTAATTCCTACATTCCTGTGATGCTTTCCCTGTTCCATCCTCTTAGCCACGAGGAGGATGAGGTGGGAGGGGCATTATACATTCCCAGCTGGGCTTTGCACCCTTTCCCCAATGTGATGAAGCATGAGGCTGACTAAGGAGACACATACCTGCTTAAGGTGCTGTCAATATCCTAGAAAGGGAAAAGGAAACAAAAAGAAACTCAGTTCATCGGCCACAAACCTGAAATCCCTCCTAGGCAGAGGACTCACTTTGCCTTAAATTTTGGTTCCTATAGGAAATTGGGCATGTTTGAAAACTTCATGCGTGGCTCTGTTCTCGTCCCAGCTCTGCCAGAGCCCTGTTGGGTGATCCTGGGCAAGTCACTTCCTCTCCCTGTGCCTCAGTTTCCCCATATGTAAAATAGGGATATAGGGATAGTGATCCTGACCTTCCTTCAGAAAGTGCTGTGACATCTACTGATGGAAAACTCTAGATAAGAGCCAGGTGTTATTATTAAGTATTATTATTACTGTTTATGTCAGAGCTAGTTGAATTTTTTTAGGTTTTGACCTTTAGATGAAATGGGAAATTTTTGCAGGATTTCCCCCTCCTATTTGACCAACCATGCAGTAGGTGAGAAATAAATTTTTGACATTTTGAATTTAAATATTAAAAAAACAAAATCAAGAAAAAAATTATGATGCCACTCCTTCCCCCCCCCACTTTTTAAATTCAACCATCTCTACCATTTATCTAAACTGTCTGCCTCCATCTGTCCGCCTATGGCAGGGCTGTCAAATATCTGGTCTGCTTGATATAGTAATGGGGCCTGCATGGCATATGCAGATACTGCAGACTCTCAGCCTTGATTAGGGGAAAAAAAGTACGTTTACAGCCTTTGTGGATGCTAAAAAACTTTCTAAAGGTGATAAAAGGGTGACCAGTGGAGTGAGGTCTACAGGGAGTCTGAAACAATAGCTCTGAGGGGAAAGAACTCCCTTCTTTAGTCTCACTGGTTGTTGACCCTGAAGCCTAACGATTACAATTTGATGTCAGCATTAACTATTTCCTTGCCGATCATTTTAACAGATGAGATAGAGAAGGGGGCCAGAGAAGCTCAGAGAGAACTGAAAATTATGACAGCAGGAAGTGTGAATGCGGGATGGAATCAAAACATCTTGTGTGTGAGACTGTTGGATAGAATCAGACTAGCTCTGTGTGTGTGTGTGTGTGTGTGAGTCACAATTTGGTGCAATATATAAATATCCAGTGAAAGTTTTATACTTCATTTAATCCCATGACACCTGAGCACCTCAGACACATGCTTGTTCTGTATATAATACACAAAGAGCCAAATTAAAATACAGTGTAAACAGCTGTGCTGCACTGAAATCAAAGATCTACACGCTTTAGGCAATTCTATTGGTCTGAACAGTTCTTCTGTGCACGTTTGTTCCCTCAACAATTCCCTGCAGCTGCACATGATCTTTACTAGTTACACTATAAGTTCTTCAGGGCAGGGACTGTCTCTCGCTGTGTGTCTGTGCAGCGCCCGGCACAACGGGGCCCTGATCTCAGCTGGGGCATGGACTGTCTCTCCCTGTGTGTCTGTGCAGCGCCCGGCACAACAGGGCCCTGATCTCAGCTGGGGCAGGGACTGTCTCTCGCCATGTGTCTGTGCAGTGCCTGGCACACTGGGGCCCTAATATTGACTGAGACCCAGATTTTTACAGGTGTTCAGGCATTGCTAGGCTCAGCGCTGCAACACCCAATTGCTTTAGGAGCCTAAGTCTCTTTTTCAAAAGTGATTTAAGCACTTATGAGCCTAAATCCCATGGACTGTTGGAAATTTTTTTGACGGGTCTTACCTTGAGGAGTTCAACCCCCGGCTGCTGGCACTTCTGATTTATCTCAGCTATGCAGTTATCGAGACGTAATAGCCCCTTAATATTTTTATTCCTCGTCTTCCCAAGGTCCTGTATTGTGCCTTCCAGGCGGTTACGCACGAGTTGCTCTTCCTGCTTCAAAACCTGGTGCACTTGCTTGAATTCAGACGCAATCTCCTGCTTCTGGCGTTCCAGCTGTTTCTGTCATAAACAGATATAAACGGGGCTGTGACATAAAGTGTAACAGGATTCCCAAGTCCCCCTCCCCAGTAGCAACTGCATTTCAGCTCTGAGCGACTGACCCCTGTTAAGACAGGGCAGAACTCTGGGGGGCAGATCCTCAGCGGGGTACATCGGCATAGCCCTATGGCCCTTACACATCAAACTGGAACCAGTCTCACTTGGAGGTGTCTCAATACAGTTTTCAGCATAAGGTGCCTACCTGTGAGATTCTTCTAGGGAGCCTAGATCCAAAGGAGAGGGAATTCGAAAAGCACTGAACAATTAGGTCCCCATCTTCCACTAAAGGTATTTGTCAAAGATTTTACCGATACTCTGGCTCCAAATCACCAGTCCCAAGATTTTCAAAAGTAGGAACTTAAAATTAGGCTACTAAGTCGATATTTAGTCAAGTTGCTGGGAACTGTAATTTACATTCCACGGGAAATTCTGACATTTCCAAAGAAATCCCATTCTGAATGGGAAGGAAAGGCCGAAATTTCAAAATTTCCCATGAAATAAACATTATGAAAAAAACTGCGTTTTGACAGTGTCGGTTGAAGCGTTTTGTTTTGACAGCGGGGGGAGCCTGGACTGGTTTGTGGGATTATTTTGTTTGCCTTTTTTATTTTGCACAAAACCAGAAGGGAGCTGCGGAAGCCGCCTTCCTAAGACATACAGCCAGAGTGTGCGCCCCACACTGACTCCACAGCCACTCCTCCAGCCAGGGAAGGACATCTTGGATGAGAGATATGCCCCCACCTCCACCCCCAGGGAGTGCTCTAGAGGTACATCCTATGACAGGGACTATTCTTAACACTGGCGACTATTAATGATCAGTATGAAGAGTGGACGCTTACCAGTAGAATTTGACATTTCCCTTCTTCAGCAGCTGCCCGTCTCCCTCGCTCGTCTCTCACACGCTGAACACGAGCCCGATGACTCAGAAGTTGCTTCTGCAACAATCCCAAAGAAATTACTTCAGCTTTAAAAGTGACCTTAAAAATACCCGTCGGGACCTGTCGGGGGTGTGTGCATTAGAAATATATGGGGGGGAGGGGGCTTCCTGTGATGGGGTGTTCATTTCACACTTGCCTTGAAGGGGTTAATGGAGGCTCAGAAAGGGGCCAATTAACTAGACAGGCTCAGGTGAGGGGAATCAGGTGGTTTAAGGAATCCCCTGACTGAATAATGGGGGATCCCGGCTGAGGAGGAAGGAGCTGGGCTGGGTTTATAAAGACAGGAAGATGACAGAGAGGCAGCTGCAGAGAAGGAGTCTGCAGTCACTTCCTGCGAGAAGGGAGGGCTGGAGGGACGCCATTTTAGATTTTAGGGTGTTTCTCCTGGCCGTGGAGAGGAGCAAGTGACTGGGGGGCCTCCTGGTTGGGAAGGGGAGGGGCGGGGGGAGAGGAGCGAGCATGGGGACCGGTGCCAGAAACAAAGGAGTGTCCAGTTTGAAGGAGATGGGGAAAGAGTAAGCAGTAAAACCAGTCCAAAAAATTCATCCACTTTTTGGGGGAGGGGAGGCTTTTTAGAGGAAATTGGGTTTTTTTGCAGGAAATTATTTTTCTTTTAAATTTTCTCTTTTTTTTTTTAAATGAAAAATCAAACTGAAATTCTTGTGGTCGTTTGAAAATCAGAAACAAAAACATGTTTAAGTTTAAACTTTTTTGAAAACTGAGATGTTCTCATTGAAGAACACACACTTTTGTTTGTTTGTTTTTTAAAGAATTTTTTCCCAAAATCTCCCAGGAAGGAGATTTTTTTTCAAACAACTGTGGTTAGGAAGAACAAGGACTAAGGCGAGAGAGGGGGAAAAATAGAGCAGAAAAACTCAGAGGTGGAAATAAGGCAATAAAATAATAAAAAATATAGGACTAAAGCATACAGAGAATAGGCCTGTAGAAAGAATTAAAAGGGACCCAGAGGGGTAAAGACTCTCTCTCTCTAGGCCTTCTACAAGTCCTCAACCCTGGAAATCTTTATCAAACAAAACACCTCGCCTGGTCCTCCCCACCTCTCCACCTTCAACAGCAGCAGCTGGGACAGGAGTTTTGGAATTTCTGGTCACCCTAGTCCCAGGGAAGGGAGAACCCTGTGGGAAGAGGCAGATAAAATAACCCTGATTGGGTCCAACCCCCTGCTTCACACAGTCACATAAACCTGTGAAAAATGGAAATCCAGTAGCATTTTGTACCCACTTTTCTTCAGTGTAAATGACCGAGCAAAGTGCAACAGGGGAGTTGTGTCCAAATCAATCTATCCCCGTCTCTGATTTTTACCCAAATGTCCTACCTTACACTCCTCTGCAGCCGCCCCAATGGGAATGACTGTGTGAGCTCTGTGTTCTCGAGACTCTTTGCAAACCATGCAGATAAGGGTCCGGTCCTGCTTGCAGAAGAACTTCAAAACTTCTTGATGTTTCTTGCATTCTCCTTGTAGATCTCTCGCTATGTCCGCCACCGCCTCCAGATGCTTGTTAGGCCTCAGCTGCCCCTCGGGGAGAGGT
Organism: Terrapene triunguis; assembly: GCF_002925995.2. NCBI lineage: Eukaryota > Metazoa > Chordata > Testudines > Emydidae > Terrapene > Terrapene triunguis. The sequence continues at coordinate 23,981 of NW_020691072.1, forward strand.
TTCCTGCATTGGGGGCACACTCCTGTGCCCGACGCCCCCCAGCAGTCGGTGATACAGGCTTGGCAGTAATTGTGCCCACAGTCTAGAATCACTGGGTCTTTAAAGGACTCCAGGCAGATGGGACAAACCAGCTCATCCCGGAGCTCGTTCACAGGGTACATGCCTGACATGGCTGCTGTGAAAAAGAAAAAAATTACTTTCACTTTCCTCTTCAATGTTTGTCGAGACTTGGAGCTGGCCTCCGCCCTTCCTGTAGCTTTTAGTGCAGTTGGTTAGTTCCTAATCTGTTGCAACGGGGGGTGGGGGGGTGGGGGGGGTGGCATAGCAGAGAACTGCATAGGGTTGTCACCTCTGAGGGACAAAAAATGGGGAGATCCGGGATGATCCTGCCCTCATGCAACAGGACAGCTGGCAGTGTGTGCTGAGCACCTGTACAGATTTCCCAGGACAGCTACCTCCAAAAAGGATAAATGGAAAACCTGGCCTGGTGGCAACCCAGCAATAACAGAGCCCAGAGAAGCATGTCCCCCCCCCCCCCCCCCCCCCCCCCCAAGTCACTGTCCCAAGTCCAAGACCCCACGGATAAAACATGTTGTATTGTGTTCCCTGCTGTAGCAAAGTGATTCAAAACAAGAATTAGACATGGTGTGAATCGCCCTTATCTCCATTGGAGTCGATGAGGCCAGGTCCCCAGCCGGTGTGAACTGGCCATAGCTCCGTTGGCGAGGATCTGGTCCTATATCCATAGTTACCAGTTTTGCCGGTCCTCCACATTCAAAGAGCCTGAGTCAGGGGTCTCCAAAAATCACGAGACTGGCTTAAAAATCATGAGAATTTTAAAGAGGATAAGCGTTGGGGGCTTGTTTAAATTCAACTTCCAGCCATTGGATTGTGTTAGACGTTTCTCTCCTAGGTTAGTCATTGTGATGAATACGATTTTGGCACAATACAATTAAGCAAAATTCACGGAACAGTCATGGGAAAAATGAACAAAATCAGGGTATAGGCACGGCGGGGCTGACAGCTGGAGGAGCCCCACTGCAGGGGGCGTTGAAGCTGAAGCCAAAAAAGTCATGGAGATCTGTGACCTCTATGACCAAATTGTATCTTTAGTTATTGTGTTGGAGCGTGATTCTGTGACAGAGTGGGAATTTCCCCTTGTAATGTTGGATGTGAGCCTTACTGTTTGGCATGAATGCTGTGTGTGCCTCAGTTTCCCTGCGTACTGCACCAGTGCCTAGGTGGTGGGACTAAGGGTGTGTGACTTTGGCTGAGACGCTCCTGGGCACATGAGGTGGCTCCAGCTGCCTGCACGTATGCTAGGGCCGGTGCCCTTCGTAGCCTGAGCCCAGGAGGGGGATGCAACCAGGTGACACAGGAAGCAAGACAAGGACCAGGAGGAGAAGTGATGGGCGTGTTGGAGGTTGGGTCTCTGGAAGCTGGGCAGTCTGGATTTTGGGACTCGGAGAAGGAGGAGTCCAGGGTGTCCAGCCCAGAGTCCCCCCAAGATAGACTTGGTTGAAAGTCACTAATTTCTGTGCTAACAAGCTCTGTTCTACCCTGTGTTCCTGTCGACTAATAAACCTTCTGTTTTACCGGCTGGTTGAGTCACGTCTGACTGCGGAGTTGGGGGGCAGGGCCCCTTTGGCTTCCCCAGGGGCCCCGCCCAGGCAGACTCGCTGCGGGAAACGCACAGTTGAGAAGGGGATGCTGAATGCTCCGAGGTCAGACCCAGGAAGGTCGAAGCTGTGGAAGCTTCTTGTCCTGGCGACACTCTGCTCAGAGAAAGGAGGCTCCCCCAGAGTCCTGACTGGCTCCATACGGAGCACTTCCAGAGCATCGCCCGGGGACCCCGTGACAGCTTCCCACACTGGCCCTGAGAGAGTTGAATTAGGCTGGGTGGGCCCAATCAGCCAATTAAGCTGCAAACGGGGGAAATTAGGCTGTGTGGAGAGTTAGTTAGAAGGAAGTTCACCTGTAAGGGAACAGGTGGGGCGTCTATAAAGCCAGGAAGCTGGCAACAGTGGTGGAAGACGCCTTTAGTATCTCTCCCTGAGGTAGGGGAGATAGGAACCCCTGAGAAAAGGGATACGAACCCCTGAGAAAGGGTTTACCTAGAAGGCCTAAGACAGAGGGGTCTGACTAGGAAGGCTGGTGAAGGAGAAGCTTAAAGAAGTACAGCAGGAAATAGTCCACAGAAGAGAGCAGTAGGTTTGATGAACACCTGGACCTTAACTGCTCACTGTAGGGCCCCGGACCGGAAGCCAGAGTAGAGAGCGGGCTTGGGTTCCCTTACCATCCCCTGCGGAGCGGTATTGCTTAGGGGCAGTGAACAGGAAGACTGCCTGAGGCACTGGGGAGTGACATAATCCGGGCAGTGGGCATGAGGATTGAGGTCTAGCCCACTGTTGCAAAATGGGATGCAAAATGCACTTGTCACTAATAACAGGTTCATTCCTTGGTGGCTACTTAGAGATCAGTCATGAAGAAGATGATTGGTGAGACACACAGAGACTTTGAGTTTTATTAATACCATGATCAATATAAGCAAATCACAGAATTAGAAAAACAAGATAAGAATAACAGCAGAATCCGTATCACGTATACTCACGAATTCAGGGAGCTAAAGGCTGCCCATAAGGTGAGATGAGCATTAAGGCTTTGGCCATCCTGCTATCCCAACATGCACAGAGGTTCGGGTTTGATTTCCTTTTATGCATCTATTGCTTGCACCTATCTATTTCCCAGATTTAATTAAGTCTTGGACTTTTGTCCATATTTGTTATTTCTCTTATCCATTTTTGGGGTTCTGACAATTGTTGTAAGTGTTTGCACACTTAGAATGAGTAGGCCCGTTACTCAGTGAGGGGGGAAAGACAATAACAGAAAATGTGGAAATGGCAGAGGCGCTTAATGACTTCTTTGTTTTGGTTTTCACCAAGAAGGCTGGTGGCGATTGGACGTCTAACATAGTGAATGTCGGTGAAAATGAGGTAGGATCAGAGTCTGAAATAGGGAAAGAACAAGTCAAAAATTACTTACACAAGTTAGATGTCTTCAAATCACCAGGGCCTAATGAAATACAACTTAGAATACTCAAGGAACTGACAGAGGAGATATCTGAGCCATTAGTGATTATCTTTGAAAAGTCATGGCAGACGAGAGACATTCCAGAAGACTGGAAAAGGGCAAATCTAGTGCCCATCTATGAAAAGGGAAATAAGGACAACCTGGGGAATTACAGACCAGTCAGCTAAACTTCTGTACCCGGAAAGATAATGGAGAAAATAATTAAGCAATCAATTTGCAAACATCTAGAAGATAATAAGGTGATAAATAACAGTCAGTATGGATTTGTCAAGAACAAATCATGTCAAACCAACCTGATAGCTTTCTTTGACAGGGTAACAAGCCTTGTGGATAGGGGGAAGCGGTAGATGTGGTATATCTTGACTTTAGTAAGGCTTTTGATACTGTCTCTCATGACCTTCCCATAAACAAACTAGGGAAATACAACCTAGATGGAGCTACTATAAGGTGGGTGCATAACTGGTTGGAAAACCATTCCCAGAGAGTAGTTATCCATGGTTCACAGTCAGGCTGGAAGGGCATAACGAGTGGGGTCCCGCAGGGATCAGTTCTGGGTCCGGTTCTGTTCAATATCTTTATCAATGGCATAGAGAGTACACTTATAAAGTTTGCGGATGATACCAAGCTGGGAGGGTTTGCAAGTGCTTTGGAGGACAGGGTCATAATTCAAAATGATCTGGACAAACTGGAGAAATGGTCTGAGGAAAATAGGATGAAACCCAGGGGGACAAATGCAAAGTACTCCACTTAGGAAGGAACAATCAGTTGCACACATACAGAATGGGAAAGGACTGCCTAGGAAGGAGTACTGCGGAAAGGGATCTGGGGGTCATAGTGGATCACAAGCTAAATATGAGTCAACAGTGTAACGCTGTTACAAAAAAAGCAAACATCGTTCTGGGATGTATTAGCAGGAGTGTTGTAAGCAAGACACTAGAAGTAATTCTTCCGCTCTACTCCCCACTGATAAAGCCTCCACTGGAGTATTGTGTCCAGTTCTGGGCACCACATTTCAGGAAAAAATGTGGACAAATTGGAGAAAGTCCAGAGAAGAGCAACAAAAATGATGAAAGGTCTAGAAAACATGACCTATGAGGGAAGATTGAAAAAAATGGGTTTGTTTAGTCTGGAGAAGAGAAGACTGAGAGGGGACATGATAGCAGTTTTCAAGTACATAAAAGGTTGTTACAAGGAGGAGGGAGAAAAATTGTTCTTCTTAATCTCTGATGATAGAACAAGAAGCAATGGGCTTACATTGCAGCAAGGGCGGATTAGGTTGGACATTAGGAAAAACTTCCAAACTGTCAGGGTGGTTAAGCACTGGAATAAATTGCCGAGGGAGGTTGTGGAATCTCCATCATTGGGGATTTTTAAGAGCAGGTCAGACAAACACCTGCCATGGATGGTCTAGATAATACTTAGTCCTGCCATGAGTGCAGGGGACTGGAGTAGATGCCCTCTCGAGGTCCCTTCCAGTCCTATGATTCTCTGATTCTATGATTGATGGATGGATGGATAGATAGAGGGGTGTATGAGCTTGGAGAGATGGGGCTGGGATGGATGGATGGAGGGGGGTGTATGGGGAAGGATGGAGAGAGAGATGAGTATATGGGGATGGATGGATGGGGCAGGTCTATTGGGATGGATGGATGCAGAGAGGACTGTGGTGGGGATGCATGGATAGAGAGGGGGTGTATGGAGATGGATGGATGGAGGGTGTGTGGGGATGGATGGATGGATAGAGGGGTGGAAGGGAGGTGTATTGGGATGGATAAAGGGTGTATGGGGGATTAATGGGTGTAGGGTGTGTATGTGGATAGATGGAGGGGTGTGTGTATGGGAATGGATGAATAGAAGGGGTATGTGGGGATGGATGTGTTAGGGGGCTTATTTCTTTACCCTCTCACTTCCCTGGTCCTTCTCGCATGAACAGAGAGCAACAATATCCGAAGTCCAAAGGTGCAAACAATTAGCTGTTTATTGGGGTGAACTTCCAGCAAGTAGGATTCCAGTTTCCTTCCTTAGTGTCCCCCTTCCCAGTTCTGACACCACAGAGCCTTGCGTGTGTCCCTGTTCCCTTTCCCCATTCCCCCCCCCTTAGCAAAACCTGATTCCAATTCCCCCACCCCCATTCCCTGTTCCCATTCCCCCCTTACTTCCTGATTGACTGCAGACTATATAGTCAAACTTGAGTTCTGCTTAGCTAGACCTTAACCAATCATTTTACTGAAATTTAACTAACCAATCCTAACACATTGTAACATGGTTATTTAACCAATTATATTCCACCACCTTAATTGGTTTACACCCAACAAAATTAATTATACAGCAGACAGAAACAATCACAGAACCAGACAGAGATTATACAGACAAACAATAGGGAAGTGGATGTTAGGATATAGATATTCAAGCCTGTCTGGCCTATACTTTAAGAATTTAGGTGTATTCTTATCACTTGGCTAGTTACAGAGGTATAAAAGAAAGAATCAAAATCATTGTCTATCTGTGTCTCTCACTGTGACAGTCTGAGGCCCTGTTTAGTCATATTGAAATAAGGCAATCGGGGGCTGTTAGGAAGGTGATCCGATCTATCACCTCCAGATAAAGGGAAGAGCCTAGAACATGTAAAAGGAAATTTAGGTTGATAGTTTTCTGTCTGGTAAGAACTCACTTATCAATAGACACAACTGGAAAACCCTTATGTCTGTATAGATGTAGTTGTAAAATCCTCACTTCTGTATTGTTCTGTATGTTTATTTGCATGGTCTCTGTCTGGTTCTGTAATTGTTTCTGTCTGCTGTATAATTAATATTGCTGGGTGTAAACTAATTAAGGTGGTGGAATATAATTGGCTAAATAACTATGTTACAGTATGTTAGGATTGGTTAGGTAAATTTTAGTAGAATGATTGGTTAAGGTATAGCTAAAAATATTACTATATAAATTAGGGGCAAACAGGAAGTAAGTTGGGATTCGAAAATAAGGAAAAAGGAATTGGATTTAAGCTTGCTGGAAGTTCACCCCAATAAACATCGAATTGTTTGCACCTTTGGACTTCGGGTATCGTTGCTCTCTGTTCATGCGAGAAGGACCAGGGAAGTGTGAGAGTGAAGGAATAAGCTCTCTAACAGTGGAGACTACAGTGATAGAACAATACAGAAATGAGGATTTCACATCCCAGCTATTGATAAGTAAGTTCTTGCCAGACAGGAGGCTATCAAACTAAGTTCCCTTTTACATCTTCTAGGCTCTTCCCTTTCTCTGGAGGTGATAGGAATATCAGGACAGGATTGTATTCCTAACAGCCCAATAGCACCTTATTTCCATGTGACTAGTGTCAGAGAAAAACAGAGTTCTCACTCTTTTGGTTGGGTGCAGCAAAGTCAGATACTTTATCCTCTCAAGCAATTGCATAGAGGGAGAGCGTGCACTAGGACACAGGGTTTCCCCCTCCTAGGCAGGTCTCTCTACAGGTAAACAATTGCAGCAAGCATTTATCCCTTTTGTTACAGACAATAATGAGCAACAGCTGCATTTTGTTTATATATAGGTCATCCTGCTGTTGGCCAAATAGGGCCCGTTTCCCCCCGGAGCTTACCTAATTACA
>NW_020691072.1:30687-57507 GCF_002925995.2 Terrapene triunguis
AAGGGAGAACACGGTACGTTCCTTGACCCTTTGCACTAAATACCTTGAGGATGTCTGGGAAAACAGCTGCAAACTAACTATCTCTCTGTTCCCTCCTTATCTCTATTATTTCTGCTAGTGTGAGTGAAACTGCAGCCATGTGCTAGAAACACTGACCAATACATTTCTACTTTAACATGTAAGCAGTTAGCACAGAAATAGATGAGAGTTCACAAGATGGAGTCTGGGGGTTTCAGATAGGCCCAAAGCAAAAGAGTTTCATCGACACTTTGGCCTTCCGCTCTCCCGAGTTACCTGGTAGCTATGCCTAGTGGATCCCAACACTGATATCTTATTTTTCTCACTTATTTAGACTCTAGTCTACATTCCATATTTATCTACACAAGGTCGCAACAACTTCTCACACAGTTCTTTCCCACTCGCCTCACACAATCCTCGCTTCTACAAGTCTCGCGTTATTAGGGTTACAGCTAGCCTGACTCTTGCTCACAGAAGAGACTGTTTGCATTTGAAATCCACTTTCAAATCCCTGTCAGTTCTTGCTCTACTTCCACACTAGTTTGGGATGTGAGGATGTGACCGTTCACTTCCCAGTTTATGGCTGCCTCTGCTGCTTAGCCGAAGGCCTTAGTCTAAGAACCAGGCCTCAGACTGTCACAATGAGAGAAGGCCCTTACACAGGCAAACAGTGATTTTGATTCTTTCTTTTATACCTCTATAACTAGCTAAATGATAAGAATACACCTAAATTCTTAAAGTATAGGCCTTTACAGACAGGCCTGAATATCTATATCCTAACACTCCACCCCTTTTTTTCTAATACACCTAAATTCTTAAAGTATAATTCTTAAAGTTGTGAATATGCATGCACAAATCCCCTGCTAGCTATTTAACTAGCCACATCCTGATGAGTTTATTGTATTTGCAAGTGTAGTTCATAACGAGTGTGTCTACAAATCACACACTTGCACATGCCTTTCCAATCTTCAGTCCTTTGAAAATGCGGCAGCCTAAGGTAACCCATACCAGCTAACAATGGTTTTCCTCATTGACATATAGACAGTGGGACAATTGGCTAGTTTTTACCAAAATTCCCTAGGTTTGGCAGAATTTGATTTTTTTATATAGATATACATAATTTCAATAGATAATATCGATGTTTATTTTACGCTTTTTATTTTTATCAATTTAAATTTTCACAGTTATGGGACACTATGGGGGATGGTCAGACAATTATTTAATGACAGATGTTGAGATTCAAAACATTTAAGTTTTATTACCATTAAAACACAAATTGTCAATATCACATGTCAAAGCATAAAAAATAAATATCCTTAAATCAAACTCTAATAAGGTCTCAAGCAGCATTTTTCTTACCTTGCCTACCTGTACATTTCAATTATTATTTATAAAACTATATTTTGTCTGTTTGTCTGTATGATGAAATTGATGTTTACCAACATTTACCAATAAAAATCGAATCCTTCCTAGCCTATTACACACAGGGTCAGGCAGCATGGCAGAAAAGTTGCTGTGTGAACACACACTGAACCCTGGACTTTGTAACTAGTAAAGGTGCCTGTGCCTTTAATCATCAGTTACTAAGGGTATGTCTTCACTACCAATGTTAAAGCGCTGCCGCGGCTGTGCAGTCGCGGCACCAGCGCTGGGAGAGAGCTTTCCCAGTGCTGTAAAAACCCCCACTCCCACGAGGGGAATAGCTACCAGCGCTGGGAGTGCGGCTCCCAACGCTGGTGCACTGTCTACACTGGTGCTTTATAGCACTAAAACTTGCATCGCTCGGGGGGTGTTTTTTCACACCCCTGAGTGAGAAAGTTACAACGCTGTAAAGTGGCCGTGTAGACAAACCCTAAATCACGGTTAACAGAGAGTTGCCTTAGGTGCTGATACTTCCTGCTAGAGAGTCCAAGTTTCTCTGCAAAGGCATCAGCCTCTCTGATTATCTAACCTGTTCTTAAAAACCTCCAGTGATGGAGATTCCACAACCTCCCTAGGTAATGTGTTCTAATGCTTAACCACCCTGACAGTTAGGAAGATTTTCCTAATGTCTAAACTAAATCGCCATTGATGCAATTTAATCCCATTCCTTCTTGTCCTGTCCTCAGTGGATAAGGAGAACAATTTATCACCCTCCTCCTTATAACAACCTTTGAGGTGCTTGAAGACTGTTATCATTCCCCTCTTCAGTCTTCTCTTCTACAGACTAAACAAACCTATTTTTTTATAAACTTTCCTCATAGGTTATTGTGACAGGGTCGGCTTACCCCGCACTAGCCCAGACAGGGTTAAGCCCATATTATGGACAGCGGAAGTCCCGCCTCCCTGGCGAGACTGGACAGGCTCCAAGTGCTCTAGCAGTATAAAGGGAGGGAGACCAGCTCATTCTGGGCTGGAGGCTGCAGGGGAAGGACCTGCCTGGGAAGCGCCTGTGGAGGGCCAGCCACAGCCTCTGACTACACTGGGAATTGAAGCCGTCCACAGCCCGCCTGCACCCCGGGGACTGGAGGAGCCCCTGGAGACGACCAGCCCTGCTGAACACAAAGGATTTGACAGCTCATGGGGAACCCCAACACAGACTCTGGTAGGAAGTGACCCAGGGAGGGTGACGGAATGGTACCTCCCGCCTGGGGAAACTCAGCATGTTTCGGTAGGACCTCCCTGCTGAGTCACTGGCAAGCCGCTACGCCACTGTTAGGGCCCTGGGTCAGGTCCTGGTGGAGTTGGGTGGGTCCGGGTCCCCCTACCGGGGCCGCCACACCCCATAGTGGGCGCCCCCAACTCTATAGACTCCGGCCGCTAGGCCACGCTGCCCTGCACTGAAGGGCTGCTTCATAGACTGTGACCGATCGGCCACACTGCCCTGACCCTAGGGGCGTGGACCATCACAATTATTTTTCTAGACCTTTAATCATTTTTGTTGCTGTCCATTGGACTTTCTCCAATTTGTCCCCAAGTGTGGTGCCCATAACTGGACACCATACTCTAGTTGAGGCCTTATCAGTGCTTAATAGATTACAAGAATTACTTCTCGTTTCTGGTTTACAACATTCCTGTTGGAACATCATTCTGGGATGTATTCTTTTTTTGCAACCGTATTACACTGTTGACTCATATTGAGTTTGAGATCCACTATAACTCACAGATCCTTTCCTGCTCTATTCCCTCCTAAGCAGGCCTTTCCCGTTTTGTATTTGTGTAACTGATTATTCCTTCCTTGTACTTTGCATTTGTCCACTGAATTTAATTTATGTGTAAAATGTCTTCTTGTTCCCCTTCATGTCCCTAGCTGGTTTAATCTTGTTTTGTGCCTTAGCCTTCCTAATTTTATTCCTACATCCGTGTGTTTTTTTTTTTTTTTAATTCATCGTTCATAATTTGACCTACTTTCCACTTTTTGAATGACTCTTTTTTGAGTTTCAGGTCAAAAATGTTGAAATGTTCCTTTTCACATTTCAGAATGGATTGGTTCACATTTTTGTTTCAAAACATCTTTTCATTTTGAAATTTTATCTTATTTTTTAAGTCAAAAGCAGAATGAAACAGTTTGATTTCATCAAAATGAAATGTGTTGATGGGAAATTTCAATTTTTTAAATTCTGATTCAGAATCAAAATAAATTTTGAAATGTCAGAACTTCCCATGGAACAGAAATTCTGTTTCAAATAGCACTACTGAAAACATGACACAAGTGTTATCTAACGGCTCAGTAACCAGAAGGCAAATAAAAAAAAATTAAATGTGTTATTTTTTTAAATCTCTCTCACTTTTTTTTTTAGGGCTTATTCATGATTTTTGAATACATGGTGTTGGCAATACTGAATGTAGTTGAATGTTTCAAATAAATTAAAAAACTGATTTAACATGGCACTCCATAGTTCTGGGTTTTTAATTTAATTGTTTAGATAACTCGTAGGAAGTTTTTAAATGTGGCAACATACAGTAATAATAAAATTACATCCGTTATTTGTATTAGAAATGGATCTTTTTAGCTCGAGAACACCAGAACTTTGGCAAAGTTCCAGCCCCAATCAAACTAACATTGCAACTCTGATCTATTTCTAATTCACATCAGATCCTGTTTTGAAATTTTAAAAAATAATTTCTAACTATGATGGTTGAAGGAAAGTATAACGGCATATTTTTGGCATAATTCTGCCAATACTGTTGTTTTTGTGGGCATGGAATGAGGGATTTTATGATTGGCTCTTTTATTTAGAAATGCTTGTATCACTTCAGTGACTTGACTTACTTAATTCTGTTTATGACAGCACGGGGAAGTATTTGTTTAAAGTCTAATCTGTACAAATGTAGGAGTTCAATATATTCATTCTTTTATGTTTTATACACGTCTCTCCTATCTCCTTGTATTTTCTCCTTTCCAGAACTGAAGGATCCCAGGCTCCAGCGAACACATTCAGGACAGATCAGCAAGGAGGCACAAGGCAGGCAGTTGCAGGAAGGGCGGAGGCCAGCTTCAGTCGGGGATAGACACATTTCTGAGCCAAGTGAAAGTAAAAGTTATTTTCCTCTTTCTCGTAGGTGCCATGGCCGCAAGAAGCCGGGTAAAAGATCTCCAAGAGGCTGTTATCTGTTCCATTTGCCTGGCTTATTTTAACGATCCGGTGATTCTCAAGTGCGGGCACAATTTCTGCCGATCCTGCATCAGTCAGTACTGCAAGGAGTCCAAAACCTCCCCCTCCTATCCCTGCCCTCAGTGCAGAGAACCGTTCCAGGAAGGAGAATTCCAGCCCAACCGGCAGCTGAGGAATGTAGTTGAAATAGCCAAAAAATTCCCAGAGCCAAGGGGGAAGAAAGCGTGTGAAAAACACGAGGAACTTTTAAAACTCTTCTGTGAAGTGGATCAAACCCCCATCTGTGTGGTGTGCAGAGAGTCCCGCAGTCACAAAGACCACTCCGTGCTGCCTGTTGATGAAGCTGCTGTGGATTACCAGGTAATTTTTGCATTTGGGACGCATCCCAGCCCAGACATGCTGGAACAATCAGAGCAGCCATCTGACAAATACAAAACCAGCAACGTAATGAAACTAGCTTCCTACAATGACAAGGTAGAAAAGCAGAAGGGATTTTATACAGGAAGAACGTTGAGGAGACATGTTTTTAAGGCCTGCCCTGCATATAGTTTTTGTACTGATCTGTGTTGGGGAGGGCTGGGATTTTTTTTTTTTAAACAAAAGAGTTATATCAGCAACCCCCCCGGTGTGGATACAAGTTGTACTGGTATAAAGGTGCCTGATGCCAGGAACGCTTGTTTCCCTTTCCATACAGGAATAAGCTACACCCAGTTATACAGGTGTAACTACACCCACACTAGCAGGGCTGTATGGCTTTAATAGTACCAGGATATGTAAAGCAGGGTATGATTTGTGTGCCCTAGAGCAAGGGTATCCCCTGTGCAGGGAAAAATCCACACGGGGGCAGGAAACTCCACAAGTTCCAGCTCACAGAGTTTCCTTTTAATGGTTGCAGGGTGGGGGGAGCAGGATTTGCTTCTCAGACACAATGTACAACGGCTGGGGGGGCCTGGCCCATTCCAGCAGATTTCTTGAACTCTGCGGAGGCAGGGGTAGGGTGACCATATTTTCAAAATGAAGATCCAGGGTCCTGTTATCCGGGGGGAAGGAGGTGGAGGATCAGGGAGGAGAACACGCCGGCTTTGGCAACTGAGAAAGAATTATGTCCATTCCTTACCATCTTTTCCTCCTCAGCCAAGCAACACCCCCCTTTCTCCTTCTCGTCCCTCTCCATAATAAAAACCAAGGCACGTTAAATATCTTTTATAGCAGGGAGTCTTGAAAATATAACTGATGTACATTAATCACTGTGGTGTAACGATGCGGTTCTGGCGGGACCCAACTGAGAGTGCCAATTCAGGACAAATTGCTAAAACAGGGCAGTTACAGCCCAAGGCTGGGGTTTTTCCACCTCTAAGGCAAACCAAACCAGCCAGACAAAGAGGACTTTGGTCTCACCCCACTGGCTAACCACAAGTCACACAAGCAATTCCCTTAGACACTCCAGTTTCCCAGTATCACCACTAGTGCCACTCGTTATGGGGATGAATGGTTATGAAAACCAAGACCCCAGTAAAAGAAAAAAGGTTCTCCTGATCCCAAAGGACCAAGCCCCAGACCCAGGTCAATATACAAATCAGATCTTACCCACAAATCATGCTGTTGCCAATCCTTTAGAATCTAAAGGTTTATTCATAAAATGAAAAAGATATAGGTGAGAGTTAGAATCGGTTAAATGGAATCAATTACATACAGTAATGGCAAAGTTCTTGGTTCAGGCTTGCAGCAGCGATAGAATAAACTGCAGGTTCAAATCAAGTCTCTGGAATACATCCCCAGCTGGGATGGGTCCTCAATCCTTTGTTCAGAGCTTCAGTTTGTAGCAAAGTTCCTCCAGAGGTAAGAAGTAGGATTGAAGACGAGGCATCAGCCTTTTATAGTCTTTTCCAGGTGTAAGAACACCTCTTTGTTGTCACTGTGGAAAATTACAGCAAAATGGAGTCTGGAGTCACATGGGCCAGTCCCTGCATACTTTACTGAGTTTCAAGGCGTATTTGCCTTCTCTCCATGGGTCAATTGTGTAGCTGATGGTCCTTAATGGGCCATCAAGCAGGCTAGGCAGAGCTAACACCAACTTGTCTGGGATGTTTCCCAGAAGCATAGCATAAGTTTGAAATACAGACAGTATAGAGCCAATATTCATTCAACTACAAAATTGATACACACACACACACACACACATAGACAGCATAATCATAACGAGTAAAAGATAACCTTGTCTTAGACACCTCATTTGACCCCCTTTATACAAGATTTGGTGCCACTACAGGACTTTGTTTGCAAGCATGTTCTATATGGTCCCAGATTATATCAATAACGTCACATATGGTTGCAAGGCTCAAGCAGCTTTTTGTATAGGGGGCGGGGGGTAAAGAAGAATTAAGGATGGTACCTGCCCACAGTTTCTGTGTATCACTGGGTTAGTTCTGTTTGGACTGTGTCCCAGTGACTTATCTCACTGACTCTCCCCTACATTCTCCGGCAATCCCAGTGCTTAGTGGGGGTCAGGAATTGGTTGTGCTTAGGGGGAGGGGGAAGATTATTTCTCAGGCCCACTTAGAAATGCCAAGGCCGGTGATGTATCAAAACATGCCCTGGGTGACAGTGTGGTTCTGAGACTGCTCAGAAAATTCACAGTGAGCATGAGCAGAGCGAACACATGTGCACTGAGGCAGTGAAGCCTCAGTCAAGCCCCGTCCTTAGCTCAGTTTCTCTGTCAGTGCGGCCTCGATTCACAGTATTTACTTAGGTGCCTAAACCCCAGTTTGAGCCTCCACTGCAATTCACAACATTCCTGCTGAGCCCTGGAGGTGCCTAAACTCCCTCGGCCTCTGTGTTTTCAGTAACTAGTTCCCTCAGCACCTGTGCTACTACTTCTGGCCATGCGCACTGCATCTCGATGCCGGTCTCCCACCTAAGCCCCAGGGAAGATCAGCCTTAGGCCACCTAACTCCTGTGTGGGGTCTAAGCTGGTAGGCGGCCTGAGGCCCCTCAGGTGAGTTCACACAGAGAATGCTCTCCCTCATCATTTTTATCCCGGTGTTTAGAGCACTCACCTGGGACATGGGAGACCACAGGTTCAAGTCCTTCTTCCACCTGATGAGGAGACAGGATTTGAACAGGGATCTGCCACCTCTCTATGGGATATTCTGAGATAGGCTCCCTCCATCTCTCCTGCTGAAGCTGTTCCACTGGGGATAAATACTTAGGGTATGTCTACACTACGAGAGTAGTTCGATTTTACTTAAATCGAATATGTGGAATCGATATTACAAAGTCGAACGTGTGTATCCACACTAAGGGCAGTAATTCGACTTTGTGAGTCCACACTAACGGGGCAAGCGTCAACATTGGAAGCGGTGCACTGTGGGCAGCTATCCCACAGTTCCCGCAGTCCCCGCTGCCCATTGGAATTCTGGGTCGAGCCGCCAATGCCTTCTGGGGAAAAAAATGTGTCGAGGGTGCTTTTGGGTCACTGTCGTCATCCGTCCGTCACTACCGCCGTCCCTCCCTCCCTGAAAGCGCCGGCGGGAAATCAGTTCGCGCACTTTTCTGGTCAGTGACAGCGCGGACGCCACAGCACTGCGAGCATGGAGCCCGCTGCGACCATCGCTGCACTTGTGGCCGTTCTCAACACCTCGCACCTTATCATCCACCTTTCCCAGAGGCAGATGCTGAGAAATCGGGCGAGGAGGCTACGGCAGCGCGGTGAGGACCTGAAGTCTGAGAGTGGCACAGACCTGTCACAAAGCACGGGACCCCGCGCCGAGGACATCATGGTGGCAATGGGTCATGTTGATGTTGTGGAACAGCGATTCTGGGCCCGGGAAACAAGTACGGACTGGTGGGACCGCATAGTGCTGCAGGTCTGGGATGAATCACAGTGGCTGCGAAACTTTCGCATGCGGAAGGGGACTTTCCTGGAACTTTGTGAGTTGCTGTCCCCTGCCCTGAAGCGCAAGGACACCCGGATGCGAGCAGCCCTGACTGTCCAGAAGCGAGTGGCCATAGCCCTCTGGAAGCTTGCAACGCCAGACAGCTACCCGTCAGTCGCGAACCACTTTGGCGTGGGCAAATCTACCGTGGGGGTTGTTGTGATGCAAGTAGCCAACGCAATCGTTGAGCTACTGCTCTCAAAGGTAGTGACCCTGGGAAACGTGGAGGTCATCATAGATGGCTTCGCCGCGATGGGATTCCCAAACTGCGGTGGGGCTATAGATGGAACTCACATCCCTATCCTGGGACCGGACCACCAGGCCAGCCAGTACATTAACCGAAAGGGCTACTTTTCAATGGTGCTGCAAGCACTGGTGGACCATAGGGGACGTTTTACAAACATCAACGTCGGATGGCCGGGCAAGGTTCATGATGCTCGCGTTTTCAGGAACTCTGGTCTGTTTAGACGGCCGCAGGAAGGTATTTACTTCCCGGACCACAAAATAACTCTTGGGGATGTGGAGATGCCTATAGTGATCCTCGGGGACCCAGCCTACCCGCTAATGCCCTGGCTCATGAAGCCCTATACAGGCGCCCTGGACACTGAAAAAGAACTCTTCAACTACCGTCTGAGCAAGTGCAGAATGGTGGTGGAGTGTGCTTTTGGCCGTCTCAAGGGGAGATGGAGAAGCTTACTGACTCGCGCTGATCTCAGCGAAACCAATATCCCCATTGTTATTGCAGCTTGCTGTGTGCTCCACAATCTCTGTGAGAGCAAGGGGGAGACCTTTATGGTGGGGTGGGAGGTTGAGGCAAATAGCCTGGCTGCTGATTACGCCCAGCCAGACAGCCGTGCGATTAGAAGAGCCCAGCGGGACGCGCTGTGCATCCGGGAGGCTTTGAAAGCTAGGTTCCTGAGTGAGCAGGGTAACCTGTGACTATTAAGTTTGTTTACAGAGAAGCTGAACCTGCCCCCGTTTCTTTACCCAGTGAATGTTCACTATCCTCTCCAGCTACATACCCCCTTCACCCCGTTCCCCCCCTTCCAACACACGTTTAAAAATAAAATCACTTGAAATTTGTTAATGAACACCGTTTTCTTTATTACTGTTTTCGCGGGAAAGTGTTGAACCTGGGACGCAGACTGTGGTGGGGAGCGGGTGTAGTGTAGTGATGCAAAGGACGCTTCTAAACTCGAGGAATGACAGGCTCCGCACTGGTGGACTGGTTGTTTCAATGGAGCCTGCCACTCCTCCTGTTCGGGACTCTGTGTGTGGGGGCTGTGTGACTTTGTGGCAGGGGGAGGACGGTTACAGATCCCCTGCTGCGTGGCTCTGTGATCCAGGATAAGGACCGCTGCATAAGATCTCTAACCGCCCTCCCCCGCCACAAAGTCACATAGCTGCCCCCCCACACACACAGAACATGAAAACCACCTCCCAGACTGACCAGGGTAACTAGTGACTGCAATGTGTGTGTGCCCTGCTGCTGAACCTGCCCCCGCCTCTGTACCCTGGTAAAGGTGACTGTCCTGTCCAATTACCAACCCCCTTCCTCCCCTTCAGACAGACTCTCCTGTAAAAGAACATGATGGAAACAGTACTTAACAGAAACGTATTTTTTTATTAGCAACTACACATGAAACTGGGGGATGAAACTGGGACGGGGGCTTGGGTGAGGCGGGAAGGAAAGGACTTATCAAATTTTGGGGAATGAGAGCCTTCTGGTACTTGAGCAGTCTGCAGGGGTGGAGTGAGAGTTTTCACGGACTCTGCCGCCCCTCCTTCTTGGGACTTTGGGTGAGGGGGGTATGGGACTTGGTGGCGGGGGAGGGCGGTTACAGATAGACTGCAGCGGGGCTCTGTCCTCCTGCCTCCGGTCCTGCAGAACATCCACAAGGCGCCGGAGCGTGTCCGTTTGCTCCCTCATTAGTCCAAGCAGCGTTTGAGTCGCCTGCTGGTCTTCCTGCCGCCACCTCTCCTCCCGTTCAATGTGTGATCGGTGGATTTGGGACAAGTTCTCCCTCCACTGGGTCTGCTGTGCTGCCTGGGCTCGGGAGCATCCCATAAGTTCCGAGAACATGTCCTCCCGTGTCCTCTTCTTCCTACGCCTAATCTGCGCTAGCCTCTGGGAGTGTGATGCCAGGGTAGGTCGGGAGACAGTCACAGCTGTGGGATGGGAAAAAGGGAGTGAATTCCTCAGAAAGATAAATTTAGTTGTGAACAAAGAACATAGTCTTTCTCTGTGAACAAGACCATGCACAGCACCTATCACATGCGCACTCAGGACAAGGTCGAATTTTCAGCCTTCGCATTCAGTGCCTGGGGTCTTGCAGTGCAGATCAGACAAGCGTGGCAGGACAGCGGAATTTGGGTAGCAGGCCGACATGGTAAGCCGTAGACTTGTGGCTGCTTAAAACTTTAATAATAGCACTGGCCTCCTTTCACGTTCAAAGCAATGCCAGTCCCTGCTGCCAGCAACCCGGCAAGCATGAACTCTGCCCCTGTCCCACCCCCTCGCGGCTGTCCCAGGGAAAGATCCCTGTATGCTGCTCCTTTCCCGCCTCCACCGCGTGGCTGTAAACCGCCGGTTACAGTTCTGTAAAGGAATGGGCAAGCAGTCCCAATACTAACATTCCCCTACCTAATTCAAAGCAGGTCACCATGAGCGACATCACTCTGAAGAGGATTTCAGAGACCGAGAAAGAAAGGATGCTTCGGGAAAGCCTGCAAAGACCAGGGCCATATGCCGCCATGCTCTGCAAGGCAATGATCCCCGAGTACTTGCTTGTCTCCTGGCGCGGAAACGTTTCCTACCACGGAGGACCCAATAAGGCCGCTCTCCCCAGGAACCTGATGCAAAGGCTTTCCAATTACCTCCAGGAGAGCTTCGTGGAGATGTCCCAGGAGGATTTCAGCTCTATCCCCGGACATATAGACCAGATTTTACTGTAGCTGCACTGGCAGGGACTAAACAGTAGAGCGCCTAGGGCAAACCAATCATGCTAAACCGGACATTGTTAGATTTTTTTTTTTCAGTAGTTGCACTGCCAAGGACTGAAACGTTAAGCGCCTAGGGCAAACTAATCATGAAAAACCCATTGTTAATATTGTTAATATTCCTGTTCTGTTAAAAATAAACGTTTACATGTTTAAAACACTTACCGACTGATCCTTCCCCTGATTCTGTGTCCGGGGTAACGGCTGGGGACGGTTGGTAGGGGATCTCTGTAAGGGTGATGAAGAGATCCTGGCTGTCGGGGAAATCAGCGTTGTAAGCGCTGTCGACTGCCTCGTCCTCCTCATCTCCTTCCTAATCTTCCCCGTCCGCTAACATGTCCGAGGAAGCGGCCGTCGACAATACCCCATCATCAGAGTCCACGGTCAGTGGTGGGGTAGTGGTGGCGGCCGCACCTAGGATGGAATGCAGTGCCTCGTAGAAACGGGATGTCTGGGGCTGGGATCCGGAGCGTCCGTTTGCCTCTTTGGTCTTCTGGTAGCCTTGTCTCAGCTCCTTGATTTTCACGCGGCACTGCGTTGCATCCTGGCTGTATCCTCTCTCTGCCATGGCTTTTGAAATCTTCTCGTAGATCTTTGCATTCCGTCTTTTCGATCGCAGCTCCGAAAGCACGGACTCATCGCCCCACACAGCGATCAGATCCAAGACTTCCCGATCAGTCCATGCTGGGGCCCTCTTTCTATTCTGGGATTGCACGGCCATCTCTGCTGGAGAGCTCTGCATCGTTGCCAGTGCTGCTGAGCTCACCTCGATGTCCAAACAGGAAATGAGATTCAAACTGGCCAGACAGGAAAAGGAATTCAAATTTTCCCGGGGCTTTTCCTGTGTGGCTGGTCAGAGCATCCGAGCTCGGACTGCTGTCCAGAGCGGCAACAGAGTGGTGCACTGTGGGATAGCTCCCGGAGCTATTAGCGTCGATTTCCATCCACACCTAGCCTAATTCGACATGGCCATGTCGAATTTAGCGCTACTCTCCTCGTTGGGGAGGAGTACAGAAGTCGAATTTAAGAGACCTCTATGTCGAACTAAATAGCTTTGTGGTGTGGACGGGTGCAGAGTTAATTCGATGTAACGCTGCTAAATTCGACATAAACTCCTAGTGTAGACCAGGCTGTGACAGTGTACCCCATAAGGCTTTATGGGGAGGGGGTGCTTATAAATGTATGTATGACATAACTGGAATATGTTTTGTGCTGCCTGTGCCAGGTAACATATCTCCGTAAAGGTTATGGTCTACTATATCTATTCATCCTATTTGTACATATATATATCATTTTCTACTTGAGGTTAAGAATATGGGCTGTATGCTTGGTTTCTAAGTAAGCTTTGGGAGGCATTTGGTCAGCTTCTTTAGGAAGGAATTCGCCAGGTTAAGTACCTGATCAGGGAACAATGCATCTTGGAATGCTCCAATCCACATAAGAAGTCTTCCTGGAGACATGCAAGATTCCATGTGGGCAATGGCTTCAGCCTGTAAAGACTGAGTCATGCAGGGACATGTGACTTGCCCAGGTGACTCCTGAACTCCATCTTGGAGCTGGACTTTGCATAGGAGGGAGGAGGGGGGTCTCCTCCCACAAGAGAGAGTCTATTTAACCCTGGGGGAGACCCCTCCATTTTGTCTTCAGCTGGCTAAAGAAGGAGCCTCTCCACCCCCCCAGGATGCTTGAAGGGAACTGAAACAAAAGACAGTAACTACAGGGGTTGTGAGTGATTGCTGGACCCAGGCTAAAGGGAGATTAGCCTGTGAAAGGGAGCATTCTGGAACTGGTGAGGAACTTATCTGTATTTAGTTTGATCAGGCATAGATTTGCGCATTTTATTTTATTTTGCTTGTGACTTACTTTGTTCTGTCTGTTACTACTTTGAACCACTTAAATCCTACTGTCTGTATTTAATAAAATCACTTTTTATTTAGTAATTTACTCAGAGTATGTATTAATACCTGGGGGAGCAAACAGCTGTGCATATCTCTCTATCAGTGTTATAGAGGGCGAACAATTTATGAGTTTGCCCTGCATAAGCTTTATGCAGGGTAAAACGGATTTATCTGGGTTTAGACCCCATTGGGAGTTGGGCATCTGAGTGCTAAAGACAAGCACACTCCTGTGAGCTGTTTTTGGGTAAACTTGTAGCTTTGGGACAAGTGATTCAGACCCTGAGTCTGTGTCTGGAGCCAGACTGGAGTGTCTCGCTCAGCAAGACGGGGTGCTGGAGTCCTGAGCTAGCAGGGAAAACAGAAGCAGGGGTAGTCTTGGCACATCGGGTGGCAGCTCCCAAGGGGGTTTCTGTGATCCAACCCGTCACACAGGCCTTAGAGAGTCATTTGCAGGAGAGAGAGAGAGAGAGAGAGAGAGAGACCGCAAGCATGAGAATGACTCTATAATCATGTGGTTAGAGCACTCACCCCTTTTATTATGCATTTAATAGTCTTGAAAATATAAATAAAATGGGGGAAAGCCTCCAATAGCAACCAAAACTAAACCAGTTTTTCTTTTGTTAGGAAAAAATTCGGATCCGTTTGGAGAGTTTGAAAAAAGAGAGAGACGAGATTCTGTCGTATAAATCGAGTGGGGAAAAAACAAGCCAGGAACTACTGGTAGGTGCTGTTCTTACTCAGAGGCAAATGTGCGCAGGGACATTCAGGGCCAGCACCAGCCCACCAAGCATGTGCTTGCGGCGGCACCTGGAGGGGGGCGGCGCAGCGGGGCGTTCCGGCCTGAGAGCGGGGCCGCAACTGGGCTCTCCGCCCTTCCCCCGGCGCTCCGGCCGGTCGGGGAGAGCGGGGAGCCCCAGCCAGGCTCGCCGCCCTTCCCCCGGCCGCACGGGGGGGGGAGGAGGGGGCGGCGGGAGGCTTTTTTGCCTGGGGCGGCAAAAAAGCCAGAGCCGGCCCTGGGGACATTATTGATACTCTGCTTAGTCTAACAGAAGAAGAACAGTGAGAAACTTGTTCCTTTCTGTGAAAGATTGTTACTTATTTATTCGCATTGTAAAGAAAAACTGTTCTGCTTTAATTGAGTATAAACAGGAAAATGGAGCATTAAGGAAAGAGTTTTAATAATCCAGATATTTCCATTGATAACGTGAGTGTAATTTGTTTAGCTGACAGTAGTTTCTCCTTTAGTCTTTCAACTAGAGCTGGTCGAAATTCAACCACAAAAAAGTCCTGTAGGAAAATGGGATTTAGTAGAAAACAATTTTTTTCCATGGAAAAATGTCTTTTGCAAATAAATAAATAAGCAGTTTTTTTTACAGGAAATTTCAGAATGAACAAAAATGTTTATTTTCATTTCAAACTGAAGTTTTCATTTTGGTTTTTAAAAGCTGAAATTTTTTCAGAATTTCAAATGTTTTTATCCCTTTGTTTCCCCATTTCCTCCCTTTAGCCACTGATACAATAACATGAATAATTTCCAGGTTTTTTCTCCTAGATTTTCCTTTTTGCCAATTTTTCTAAAATGGGAGAACTTTTGAAGAGTTCCAGAGAGAATGGAACAAAAGGAACAAATGGGGCGGTGGTGGAAATGGACATTATTTTATTACATTTTAGAAAAAAAGGGAAACAGAAATGTGAATTTTTTTCAAGTTATTTCATGATATTTTTCAAACAAATTAAAAGTCCCATTTTGAACACTGAAAAATGGAAACAACTTTGAAATTTCAAATTTTTTTGCAAATTCCTCCCCCATTTTTTGGCTTTACTTTCAACAGACAGAACTGTTAGCATATAAGCCTGTTTGTGAGCTTGAGATAGAATTTTGGGTTTGACTTTAGATATTCTGACATCCTTACTAATGTGTGTGAAAGACACTGTGTGTTGCTTCTGCCTGGCCAGATGGGTTTGTTAGTATGATGGGAACAGATAAGAACAGAGAAAGTGTTACAAGGTGACTTTTAAAAACTAACTTTATATTTGTGGATAATCTAAGCACTATACCCAGATGTACAGACACTCTCTTTTCCCAACCTATGTATTATATAATTTTTTAACATTAGCTTCAATACAATTTTTAAATACGAGCACACACTGGGAGGCTGCCTGGCTCCTCTCTCAAGCCAAGGTCAAGCAACCAGTTAGGAGGGGCAAAGGGGAATTGTGGGGAGGCATAAGAACCACTAAAAACCAAAGAAATGCCTGGCCTTGGCCAGGACACAACCTTATTCCTTACCCTCCGCTGGGGTACAGAAGAGGTGGGATGAAGACCCCAGACTCCCGACCCTCCAGAACGGAACATGACCACAAGTTGTAAGGGATGTGACTAGGGGCGCGCACTGCAGGAATATTTGGACCTGCTGAGAAGGAGGAAATGGGGAACCGGGACACAGGCAAGGCTCTGTGGTATCGGAGCTGGGAAGGGGAGGTGTAACGATGCTCGTTCAGGTGGGACCCAACTGAGAGTGCCAATTCAGGACAAACTGCTTAAAGCAGGGCAGTTAAAACCCCATGCTGGGGTTTTTCCACCTCTAAGGCAAACCAAACCAGCCAGCCAGGACTTCGGTCTCACCCCACTGGCTAACCACAAGTCACACAAGCAATTCCCTTAGACACTCCAGTTTCCCAGTATCACCACCAGTGCTACTCATTATGGGGACGAATGGCTATGAAAACCAATACCCCAGTAAAAGAAAAAAGGTTCTCTCGATCCCAAAGGACCAAGCCCCAAACCCAGGTCAATATACAAATCAGATCTTACCCACAAATCACGCTGTCGCCAATCCTTTAGAATCTAAAGGTTTATTCATAAAAGGAAACAGATATATGTGAGAGCTAGAACTAGTTAAATGGAATCAATGACATACAGTAATGGCAAAGTTCTTGATTCAGGCTTGTAGCAGTGATAGAATAAACTGCAGGTTCAAGTCAAGTCTCTGGAGTACATCCACAGCTGGGATGGGTCATTCAGTCCTTTGTGTAGAGTTTGTAGCAAAGTCCCTCCAGAGGTAAGAAGCAGGACTGAAGACAAGATGGAGGAGCTGCAGCAGCTTTTTATAGTCTCTTGCCATGTAGTCTCTGCTTTCTTTGTCCCAAGGACAAGCTGTCCATCACATGGCATGGAAAAACCTCAGAGTTCTGTCCATAGGCATGTCCCTGCATCCCTTGCTGAGTCACAAGGCCCATCTGCCTTCTCTCAATGGGTCAGTTGTATAGCTGATGGTCCTTGATGGGCCATCAAGCAGGCTAGGCAGAGCTAACACTAACTTGTCTGGGGTGTCACCCAGAAGCATAGCACAAGTTTGAAATACAGACAGGATAGAGCCAATATTCATAACTTCAACTACAACAATGATACACACATACAGACAGCATAATCATAACCAGCAAACCATAACCTTGTCTTAGACACCTTATTTGACCCCCTTTATACAAAATTTGGTGCCACTACAGGACTTTGGTTGCAACAATGATCTAGACAGTTACTGATTCTGTCAATAACGTCACAAGGGGATGCGGGGTAAACACTCTGTGGCATGAGAGCTGGGAAGGGGGTCACGAGGTAAAGGTTCTGCATGTCAGAGCTGGAAAGGGGACGTGGAGTAAAGGCTCTGCGGCGTCAGAGCTGGGAACGGGGTCACGGGGTAAAGGCTCTGCAGCATCGGAGCCGGGAAGGGGGACGCGGGGTAAAAGCTCGGCGGCGTCAGAGCCGGAAAGGGGGACGCGGGGTAAAGGCTCTGCTGGTGTGTAGAGCTATGGATATCCTTGCTTGGAACTAACCCCAGCAAACATCGCATTACCTGCGCTTCGGACTTTTGGTCTCCTGCTTTCTGTCTGTGTGACAAGAACCAGGGGCGAGGCTAAGGGAAAAGCCTCTAACAATAACCACAACAGAATAGCGCGGGCAGCCACTAGAGAAATCTGCTGCCCCAGAGAAGGCTGGTCACTTAACACCTCACCAAACCCTACTGAAGTCATTGAAAAGACTCCTATTGATGTTGGTGAGCTTTGGAACAGGCCCTAGTGATATCGCTGCTAGACGTTGCCATGAAGAAGATCTGGGTTCTAAATATGATGTAAGTTTCTTGCTCCTGGGGTATCAGGAGCTAGAGTGCTCCAGAAATGGCATGAATTGGTGGGCTTCTGTCCAGTTCACATACACACGTTTCTAAGTGCCCTGCAAACTCCGATTTGTACATGCAAATAGGTGTCTTGCCAGCCACTCAATTTGTGCTCAGAATCCCTCTGTGGATAAAATTGGAGATTTATGATGTGACAAAATGTTTGTACCCTAACCTGTGCTTTCAACACTCGTCAGAGCAATTGTTGCTCTCATTTTAAAGCCTGTTTTAGAAACGTGGCCCTATTCACTAGGTGTGTTTGTGGAGAGCGTCTGTTCCCCAGTTCAAGTCTAGCGCTTCTGAGTTTGGGTTCTGCTGTTTGCTCCCAGAGGTAACTCTGGCCTGTCCAGTTCTGGATCCCGCACCTGCTGTCCTTCCTGTTGTTTGAAGGGTCTGGTTTTCTAGATGCCACTGATAACAGAATATCCTCATAATGCAAGATACATTCATATTCTAAACACCCAGTTAGGATTCTTGAAAATCCACTGGAAAATCGTCTGTCTATTGAGCATAGCGTTTGTTCTCCATAAAATATCGGGAGTTAAATTCTCTGGGGTTGCAATGACATGTTCCCGTGTGCATACATCAGGCTTTATAAAATGTCCCATAACTCACTCCGTGTTCCTGTCCTTGACTTGTGCTTTCCCTGTTTGTGTCTCGTCATTTCAGAAACAGCTGGAAACTGGGAGGCAGAAGATTGTGGCTGACTTTCAGCAACTGCGCCAGTTTCTGGAGGAACAAGAGCGACTCCTGCTGGCCCAGCTGGAAGAGCTGAATAAGGAAATTGAAAAGAGGAGGGATGAGTATGTTGCCAAACTATCTGAGGAACTATCCTCTTTCAGTTCCCTGATTAGTGAGATGGAGCAGAAGTGCCAGCTGCCGGCATGTGAATTCCTGCAGGTGAGACGGTGTTAGAAACACCCCAGAACCTTTCACGGGGCAAGAAAGTCTCCTAACCCTTCACTTTTGGCGTGTAGGAGTGAATGGTCAAATATAGTATTGCTAAAATATACATTATTTTTCCTGAAGGGGTTGATAAAATTCCCAGTAAAGTCAATGGAAATATACTTCTTGAGTACAATGGGCATTGGATCAAGCCCTAAATGGAAAAAAAAATTGCATTTGAATTCTAGTTGGAGAAGACGCCTCCAAAAATGGCAAACTCCAAACTCTGTTCTCCCTGTCTCCTAATGCAAGAACAAAGGGACATTCAATAAAATTAGAAGGTGACAAATTCAAAACTGATCCAGCGAACACTTTTTCACACATCAAGTAATTAGACTGTGGAACTCATTGCCACCGGATGTCGTTGAGACCCAGCATTTAGCAAAACTCAAAGTGATCAGCTATTGATATGGATAACACAGTATCCAGAGTGATATTAAACCTCATTCATCACTAGACTCAGCCCTCTGATTCCATGTGCCGGGTCACGGTTATTCAAAGAGCTACTGTGCTTCCACGTATAAACTTCCTGGGCCCAGATCCTGAACTTACAGCACTTTTCCAAAGGCGCAAAGGCAACACATTCAAAGTTTTTGTTTGTGTTAATAAATAACAAATAATTTCACTTTGAACCTCAAGTTATGAAGACAAAGTGAGTCCCCTCCAGAGCAGGAGGGATCCTTAGTAAGAGAGATGGGACTGAATTTCCTTTTATCTTTCTCCTCTAGGACATCAAAGGCACCTTGAGCAGGTAGGTGGCTCCTTCTCACTCTCCCTTTCACTTCACAATGCAGGGAATGGATTTTGGACATGAGACCTGGCTCCCCATGGGCCAGCAGTGCAGAGTGTGGGGTTGGTTCCCAATCTCCCTCCGTTAAATCTAATCTTGGGGCTGTTGTTATTTTGACTAGACTCCAGAATAGGGCAGCCTGAGAAAAGAGTTATTTACCTACAGACAGGGGGGTTTATAGTGTAGCTGGTGGAATGGAGACCTCAGGAGATTGGGGATGGAGAATGGGTCTCTCATTTCTAGGTCATAGACTCCAAACTCCACCTAGGTGGGTAGGGATGGAAAGTCAGGGCCACCTGATGACTATTCAATGAGCTGTTTGTTAATTGTTTCTAATTATGCAGTGAGCTCTGTCAGTGTGCTGGGCGTGGGAAGAGATATGATGGAAGAGACATTCCCTGCTCTAAGGAGTTTATAATGTGCTATTGTCAGTAGTACTATGGCAGTGCCTAGAGGCTCAAGGCAAAACCAGGGCCCAACATGCTGGGTGCTGCACAGACACACAGACAGAGACAGTCCCTGCCCCAGGGCGTTTACAGTCTAAATAGACACAAGAGACACAGGGCAGAGGGAGGAAGGATTAAAATCGATTGAAGGGGACATTCAATAAAGACAAAGTGCTGCACTTTGGAAGGAAAAATCAAATGTACAACTATGAAATGGGGAATCACTGGCTAGGCAGCAGGACTGCGGAAAAACATCTGGGGGTTCCAGTGGATCACACATTGAAGGAGTCGGCAGTGTGATGCTCTTGTGAAAAAGGCAAATGTCATTGTGGGATGTTGTCCCAGGTTGCTGTATTCACCGCAGGTGGTGCCTCCTCCTGGCTGTTCTGGGGATTAGCTCTCTTCCAGGGCCAACCCCTCCCCTTGCCGTCTCTCCCCCGTTGTGTCTCTCTCACTCTGCAGGCTCATCTCTTACTCCAAGAGCTGCAGCTTCCTCTTCGCGACTCAGCCTCCAGCCAGATCACTGAATGGTTTCCCCTTCTGGGGTGTAGAGTGTCACTGAACCAGCAATGCCGCTCCATCAGTGGCTGGTAGGGGAACTCAAGCCCGCCCACTGCTCCAGGTTAGGGTTACCATATTTAAAAAATAAAAAAAGAGGACCCTCCACGGGCCCTGGCCCCGCCCATTTCCCCACCCCCAGCCCCGCCCCAACTCCGCCCCTTCCCTGCCCTAACTCCGCCCCCTCCTCCCTCCCACTCCCAGCCACGGGGAAAGGGCTGCCTGAGCGCTACTGGCTTCACGGTTTGCCGGGCAGCCCCCAGACCCTGCGCCCCCGGCCGGCGCTTGCCCAGCGCAGCTGGAGCCCGGGAGGGGAAGCGCAGGGTCTGGAGGCTGCCCGGCAAACGGTGAAGCCGGTAGCGCTCCGGCTTCGGGCAGCCCCCCTTGCCTCCGGACCCCAGCCGCCGGAGCACAGCAGCTGGAGCCGGGGAGGAGAAGTGCCCGGCTGGCGGCTGGGGTCCGGAGGCAAGGCGGGCTGCCCGAAGCCGGTAGCGCTGACTCAGGCAGCTTGGCTCTTAACAGAGCCGAAGTCTGAGAGGGGAGGACTCACAGAGCAGCCGCGGGAGGGGAAGTGCCCGGACGGCATTTTTCCCGGACATGTTCCGCTTTTTGGCAATTCCCCCCGGACGGGGGTTTGATTGCCGAAAAGCCGGACATGTCCGGGAAAAACCCTACTCCAGGTCCCACCCCAGGGACCCTACCTATTCACCTCCCATAGGCTTTCTTCTCCGCCCTTCTCTCTTATAGGGGTTAGACTAGATGACCCTGGCAGTCCCTTCTAATCCTATGATTCTAAGTACTCCCTTCCTTCAGGGCCCGGCTCCTAGCAGGCTGTTCTTTCCCTGGGTTCCCTCCTTCCCTTTCCAATGCACACAGGGTGGCTGCAGACTTCCTCACTGCAGCCAATTTCTGTTGCCAGCTTCCTGGCTTTATACTAGCCCAGCCTCCACCTGCTCAGCTGAGCTTCATCGTCCAATCAGGGGTTACTTCTCCCGCCTAAACTGCTCATGTGTGACCTGTCTCCTTAATCTCCTCTTTCTCTGCTTCCTTCTCTCTTTTGGGGGGTTGATGTGGGGTGAACAGCCCACCACAGATGTATTAACAGGAGTGTCATATGTAAGACACAGGAGGACGTTGTTCCACCCTTTTTTTTTTTTTTTTTTTTAAATTAATGGAGATATCTTATCTCCTAGAACTGGAAGGGACCTTGAAAGGTCATCAAGTCCAGCCCCCAGCCTTCACTAGGCAGACCAAGTACTGATTTTGCTCCAGATCCCTACGTGGCCCCCTCAAGGATTGAACTCACAACCCTGGGGTTAGTAGGCCAATGCTCAAACCACTGAGCTATCCCTCTTGCCACAGTGAGACCTTAACTGGAATATTGTGTCCAGTTTTGGGCAGCACACTTTCAGAAAGATGTGGAAAAATTGGAGAGAGTTCAGAGGAGAGCAACAGAAATGATCCGAGGTTTAGAATGGATGAGCTAGGAGGAAAGGTTGAAATAAATGGGTGTGTTGAGCCTTCTCTTCTCTAGACTAAGGGAGACCCTGATAACAGTCTTCAGCTATGTCTGAGGCTGTTCTACAGAGAGTGGTGATCAGTTGTTCTTCAAGTCCACTGAGGGCAGAACAAAAAGTAATTGGTTTAATTTGCCACAAGGGAGATTTACATCCGTGTGACGGGTTCCCGGGGCGCAGCCTGGACTGTGGGTCTGCTGAGCCCTCCAAATCCCCAACCTGGGCTGCCTCTCGCACTGTGATGCTGATGTCAAGCTACAAGCCTGACAGGCCCTGCGCTGACACAGACACCTACGGGCAGGGACCCGCCCAGCTGTGTTACATGAATCATCTCCCAGCCATTGATGAACCAGCAATAGAAGGCGCCAACCAGTTCCCCCCAGCTCCAGCCCTACCCCCCAGAACTGCACCGACTCACACTGCTCAAGGCTCCCTGGGCAGTGCAAGTTCATTCAGTAGCTTGCCGTCCCTCCGTGTGGAGTGGACACACACTGGCCTTTGTAAGCTGAGAACCCCTGAGCTAGTGAACTGACCATTGTATGTAGCCAAAGAACTAGATAAGAACATAAATTATCTTTGAAATGGGTTAGTGGGTCTCACGCCAGGTCCTGGTACGATGGGTATCTACATCACCGCAAGGATTGTCACTAATTATCT
This sequence comes from Terrapene triunguis, assembly GCF_002925995.2. NCBI lineage: Eukaryota > Metazoa > Chordata > Testudines > Emydidae > Terrapene > Terrapene triunguis. The sequence continues at coordinate 53,222 of NW_020691072.1, forward strand.
CTCTTAAATGGTGTACAGGATATAAGTCAAGTGATCCTGCTTACCCACACTCACAATACAAGATCGAGGGGATGTTCAGTGCAACTGAAAGGCAACTAGTGTAATGCTGAGAAAAGGAAATACTGTTTTTTTATTACACAATTCATTATTTACCTGTGCAACTCATTGCCCCATGATATTACTGAGTTTCATAAATGCATAAAGTTGAATGCCAAAAACAACTGTAAGATCATCACATTTGACCTCCTGTATATCACAGCACAGGCTCCGACTTTCTCATTTCCCTGTGGGTGTTAGACCCCTGCTCGGCCCCGGGCTCTGCCCCCACTCATCCCCTTCCCCCAAGGCCCCGCCTCTTCCTGCCCTGCCCCACCTTTTCCCACCCTTGCTCCTCCCCTCCCCCCAGCACCTCCTGCCTGCTGCTGAACAGCTGATTCCCGGTGGGTGGGAGGCGCTGGGAGGCAGGGCCAGCTAGCGGGCAGAAGGCGCTGGGGGGTAGGGGGGAAGCTGATCTGTGGGGCTATTTTTTCTGTGGGTGCTCCAGCCCCGGAGCACCCACAGAGTTGGTGTCTATGTATCGCAGGTCCTTAAATTTCACCCCGTTATTCATGTATTCACCCCAATACCTTGTACTTGACTAAATCCTAACGTGCGTTGACTAAAGCACTTTCCAGAAAGCCAGTCAGTCTAGATTTAAAGACATCAACAGACAGTAATGCCTGAAGCTTCCTAGAAGTGTGTGTGTGGGGGGGGGCGGGCAGCAGTGCCCAAACCATGGCCCTAGCTCTGGTCTGCTTCTTCCCCCGAGACCCCGCCCCCTGATCGCTCCTCTCCGCCCCCTCCCCCCATCACTTGCCTTTAAGGCAGGTACAAAGGCAGAGAGCAGAGCTCTCCCACTTTTAAAAGTGATGGGGCCATGGCCCCCCTGTTCTGGCGCCCATCCAGAGATGGAGAATCCACCACTTCCCTTGGCAGTTTCTTCCAATGGTTAATCCACCCGCACTGTTAACAATGTCTGTCTGATTTCCCATTGGAATTTCTCTGGCTTCAGCTTCCAGCAATTGGTCCTTGTTGTGCCTTTGTTTGCCAAACTGAGGAGCCCTTTAGTACCTAGTCTGTTCTCCCCATGACGGTATTTATACCCCACACTCAAGTGCCAGGGTTCTCACAGTGCGAGGCATTTTTACCAGCCCTCACATCAGTTTTGTGGGTCTTCTCTGCACCGTCTCCAGTTTCTCAACGTCCATTTTAAACTGGGGACACCAGAACTGGATGCAGTTTTCCAATATCGGTCTCACCAGAATGAAGGGGAAGCTTGTCGTGTCCAAGCTGGGATTGGACCTATTCCTGGGGCAAGAGAGACTTTAACCCTCCAGGGTCTGCTGAGCTACAACCATTCACTAGAATAAAATACGTTTTAGTAAAACACAAATATGACCGAACTCCACAACGAGTAACACTGGGTTGTTCTTCAGATGCGAGACGGAGAAGTTTCAGAACCCAGTGGCCTTTTCTTCTGACCTGAAATGGAGAATCTGGGAATCTTCTCAAAGAAATGCCTCTGTGGAGCCCATAATGAAGAAATTCACAGGTAATAAACAGTCACCTGGGGAATTTTCTCACGTATGTTACACTGATAATTGACAGAGCTGGGGAAATCTCTTAGGGACAATGATTGTGGATGGAGATAGTCAACTAATCATTTGGAACCTATGAATTCCCTCCTCAGCTCTCAATACAGCACATACACACTGGGTTAGGGGCCTACATTCGCACTCCCTGGGGGTTTCCTTTCTTAGCAGCTATGAACGTTAACCTGAGCTTGGGCTTCCTGCTGAATTCACTGTTTTTGAAGTATGTTTGTTTGGATTTTTTGTCTGCAAGTCCTCCTGTGTCATCACAGTCTCTCTCTTGCTTTGGAGCCGGGTGGGGAACCTTTTTTCTATCACGGGTCATTGACCCACAGAAAAAAATCAGTCACAGGCCACTCACCCGCGGGGGGGGGGGGGGGGCGTGAAGGCTCGGGGCTTCCCCCTGCAGCAGGCCAAGCCGGCGCTCGCGGCTCCAGACCCGCACTCAGTGGCACTGGAACAATTTTTACAGTGGGGGTGCTGAAAGCAAGTGGCCCCCAAACTTTTTACCTGGCACCCCCCTTACCCATGTCTGTGCCCCCTCTCTCCAGAGCTGGGGCCAAGACTGGGCCGTGGCTCGGGGGGGGGGGGGGAGATGTGGACAGGGGTAAGGGGGCTGAGGCTGGGACCACAGCTGGGGGCGGGAGCAGAGCCCTGGGTGCGGGGCCAGCAGACGGGACCCCGCGTGCGGTGCCAGGGGCAGAACCCCGGGTGGGGGTCCAGCAGCCAGCTGGGACCCTGGGCGTGGGACCATGGCTGGGACCCTGTGCAAAACCTGGAGGGTGCTGCAGTACCCTCCGCACTCCTAGTTCCCGCGGCTCTGCACAGAGGCTCGGGGCTTCAGTACTCGCAGCTCCAACCCTCCAGTGGGTGGGGGGGTGCTACAGGCCAGATTAAATTTAGCAACAGGGTGTATCTGGCCCATGGGCCGTAGGTTCCCCACCCCCGTTTTAGAGATTCTCCACCTTTTATCCTCCTGAGCTGGAGATAACGAGACCACCAGGGCTGTCAGGAAGGATGAGCCAGTTTTACTGAGTACTAATGGTTCAAGGGCAGATGTAAAGTTGATTGAATGCTAATCAGTGAAAAAGTGTCTGTGTATGGGTCTGTCTGTGAATTATGTGTTGGTTTCAGAGGGTTTGTGGTTAGTTTTTAGTGAGGTGTGTAACGATTTGTATTGGTCTGAATTGCACTTAACCTCCTTACCTAGAACTGCATAAAGTTTGTTTTCTTTTCATTTTGCCTTTGTGTTAGAACATTAACAATGTGAATATATCCCTAAACATGACAACCTGACATTTCGTCTTTTTCACCCTTTTCTTCCTCTAGACTCACTGTCATCTAAACCTCAGTGGGACAAAGGTAAATTTCTGGGATCAAAGGGGGAGTGAAAACTTTCATATGAATTATGGTTGCTCATTGTCAGCACCATAGTTCAGGTTTTGTTTCAAGTTTGCATTTGACAGGAGCTGAGCAACATATTACTGGTGGCTGCCCAGATCTTTCCTAAAAACAGAAAAGTCGATTCTTTCCTCTCTTAGAATTTGTAACTAGTGGTTGGGTTAACCAGATGGGCTGGGGTGCAGGAGAGGAGGTGAGCAGTGGATCTCTGTAGATCTAAGAATTTAAAAATGAGCCTTTTGGAAAATCAGAGAGGAACATCTCACCTCATTCTCAGAACTCTTTATGCGCATACATCACATCCCCTGGCCATATTATTATTATTAGCAAATGCACAAGTGGTGCAATGAAGAATGAGAAAATTCAACATACACAAATAGACATTTCTGTTTCCTCTCTCTACTTTATAAGTCAAAAGAAAAAATGTTCAAAATGTCAGAAGGGGTTAGGTAGACATCACCTATTAGCAGACATGTCAACTCTCATGAATTGAGCGAGAGAGATGCGATTTCTGAGTAAAATGAAGCCTCACTCGTGATCTCGCGATAGAACTCTCAGCTGTGGCTGAAAAAAAATCCCGACATTTGAGAGTTCTAAAAATGAGGCTTCATTTTACTTTGAAATCCTGTCAGCTGCCCTCGGCACGGCTGGGGCTCCCGCTGTCACCACCCCAGTGCGGCTGCTCCCCTGCCTAGGGAGGGTGAAGAACCCCAGGAGGAGCAGAGGTGGGGCTGGGTTTATTATGGCCTGGGGGCTGCAGGGGGCCTGAAGTGAGCGGGGGGCTGATGGGCTGACGGGCTGTATTGCTGGTGGGTTCTGAGCAGATAGGGTGAGTGCTGGCAGGGTGAACTGAGGGCAGTGGGGTAGGGGTGCTGAACTGATGGGGTGGTGATGATGGGGGCTGGGGACTGAATTGGGGGGTGTTGGATGGGGACCGAACTGATGGGGGTCTGGGGAACAGGATTAATTGCTGGGCAGGAGACGGGCAGATGGGGGGTGAGAGCTCCTGCAGCAGGACCCAAAATCACCTTCTCCAGGACATGTGGGAGAGTGGGCAACACTGATTGTCACATGCGCACGCCCTGGGGAGGGGTCAGGGGAGTTCAAACATCAAGAGACTGACCTAGAAACCACAATAGAATCCTTTTAAAAATGTCGTGATTGTTGGGCCAATCTCATGAGATTTGATCCCTTGAAGTTGGCAATACTGTATTAGCCATTGCATAGCCTTGGGGCCAGCAGTGTGGAGTTTGG
>NW_020691073.1:0-2185 GCF_002925995.2 Terrapene triunguis
GGGTGCTCAGAGGAGGGGGCAGAGTTGGGGCAGGGATTTTGGGGAAGTGGTTGGAATGGGAGCGGGGAAGGGGTGGGGCCGGGGGTGGGGAAGGGGCGGAGTTGGGGCAGGGCCAGGGCCCCCGTGGAGTTTCCTCTTTTTTCAGTGTTGAAATATGGTAACCCTACTCTAAGCAGACAAAAAGGACAGTTTGAATTTTTCACGTTACCATTTGTTGTTTATAAAATTTAAAACAGACAAAAATAATAATTTAGAATTGATTCACGGGATGTTAAGGGGCACCTTACGTGGTCCGAGGCCGACTGCTCCACCTCTTTCCGTGGAGTTGTGCTGCAGCCTTTACCACGAATGGCTCCACTCTACCAGCCGCTCCACTCCTCCAGCCGTCCCCGCAAACTGCTCCGCTCTGCTCCCCATTCCGCTCCAACCGTCCCACAAACTGCTCAGGTCTGCCAGCCGCTCCACTCCAGCAGCCGTCCCAGGAACCGCGCCAGCTGCCCCTGCAAATGGCTCAGCTCCGCTCTGCGCCGCTCGCTGTTCCATGGGCCACTCCAACCATCCCACAAACTGCTCGGCTCTGCCAGCTGCTTAGCAATATATCTTTAGGCTCCCCCACTGGTTAACACAGCACCAGTGATCTCAGCTCAGCAATTTTAGCTCTTTTAGTGATTTCAGCTTGTAGTAGGGGAGCCCCAGTGCTGGTGCACCATTGGCCCAAAGTGAATTCAGTTCAGCAACTTCTAGCTAGACTCCTAATGGAAGCAAACTTAGCTCTGCTATTCAACAGCGGAGAGAGAAGGTAGTATAATTGGTGTTCCAGGCCCTCAAAGGGGGCCCATACCATTAGCACACGTACCTGTCCCCAACCTCTCTCAATTCACTGCGTTTTTGTAACCCATGCCCCTTGTCTAGCAAGTGCTACTTAGTTACTGGTGAGTCCCTCTGTCATACAACAGTTCCACTGGCCTTGATTCACAGAATCAGGGTAACAACACTTTATTCTTCCTGCCCCAATAACAGAGAAACTCGGGATCCCACACCAGCCAAAGTAACCACTTTCAGTTGTTGTTGTTCCAGGCTAGGTGGGTGGGTGTGCCTATGCAAAGAAGATCAGCCCCTGAAGTTCTTTTCCACCCTCGCCATAATTCACCACCAGATGTCAGGGTAGAGCTTATCCTGACTCTGCTTACATAAGTAACACATCCAGTAGTTGAGCCTTGGTATGAATACTTCCCTTTTATACAGTGTGTTGAGAAGTGGTTGAAGGAGAGATAGTACTTGAAGGGAAATGGAATGGGTTGCTATTACAATCAATATGCAGAGAAGTCTAGAATCCATCCTCAGACTGACTAATGGGCTAGATTTATGAAGAGTCCATTTTAAGTGAGCAATCAAGGGCAGACACACGGTCACACACAACAGAATTACCTTCAGAAAAGCACTTAGAACTCCAAATGCAACTATAAAAGAGCACAGCGGGCCACCTCCAGCTCAGGTTTATGCTTGGCAGGTGTCACCATAGGACCCAGCAGAGGTCCTCCATGGCAGAATCAGCCAGTTGTCTTTACAGGTGTGCAAAGTGGCTTCAACCATCCTCCTGCTGTGGTAAGTGGGAGAAGAGAGGCAGAGTTCACAGCTACCTTGTCCAGCCCCCAGCAGAAAAACTGTCGTGCAGTGGCAGTGGAAACACTATCTGCCGTCCCTGCCTGGGCGAAAGAGAGAGGTAATTGTCATAACTATAAAGGGAAGGGTAACAGCTCTCCTGTGTACAGTACTATAAAATCCCTCCTGGCCAGAGACTCCAAAATCCTTTTACCTGTAAAGGGTTAAGAAGATCAGGTAACCTGGCTGACACCTGACCCAAAGGACCAAGAGGGGAACAAGTTTTTTAAAATTGGGGGGGGGGGGGAAGGCTTTTGTTTGTGCTCTTTGTTTAAGGGGTTGTTCGCTCTTGGGACTGAGAGGGACCAGACATCAATCCAGGTTCTCCCCATCTTTCTAAACAAGTCTCTCATATTTCAAACTTGTAAGTAAAAAGCCAGGCAAGGCGTCTTAGTTTTACTTTGTTTTCTCAACTTGTAAATGTACCTTTTACTAGAGTGTTTATCTTTATTTGTTGTACTTTGAACCTGAGACTGGGGGGGTCCTCTGAGCTCTTTAAGTTTGATTACCCTGTAAAGTTATT
>NW_020691074.1:0-500 GCF_002925995.2 Terrapene triunguis
AGTAAGAGATTTTTTTTTCCTTCTAGCTGCTTGGAGAGAAGAGCTGAAGTAGATGCATATCTTATCTCTCCTTGCCTGAAGGCAGAGGTGTTAAGTTTTTTTTAACAAGGGGCTTTGTTAAGAGAAGGGTTCAAAGTGAGTAGGCTTTGACTGGTAAAGGCCATTTACAAGCTGAATTGTTTTTTTTTCTTTTTACATTCTCATGAGTAGCTTGTTAGAAAGTCTCTGTTAACTCAGCAGCAGCCAGAGCTAAGTATATCCCAGTTTCAGTCAACTGCAGAGGGTGTGACCCAGCACAAGAAAACAGGAAAATGACTACCAAAGAAGTAGCTAACAAAATAGAACTGGCCAGACTAGAAGCAGAAGAAAATGAGAGAAAACATCAGAGACTGCTTGAAATTAAAAAAACGCGAGAAAGAAGCTGAAGAGGAGGCCCATAAAAGAGAGGAAAAAGCCAAAGAGGAGGCCCACAAGAGAGAGATGGAGCTGGAAAAAGCCAA
>NW_020691074.1:510-3619 GCF_002925995.2 Terrapene triunguis
GGAGGCCCACAAGAGAGAGATGGAGCTGGAAAAAGCCAAAGAGGAGGTGAGAGAAAAAGAAAGGAAGCATGAACTGGAAGTAGCAAGTGCTAAGCATTATGCATCAGACCATCCTAGCAACTCCTCTCCAGGTACCACTTCCCATCCCAGGAAATTCTCCACCTACAAGGCAGGCGATGATACTGAGGCCTTCTTAGAAAATATTGAAAGGGCCTGCCTTGGATACAGCATCATTCCAACCCAGTACATGGTAAAGCTGAGGCCGCAGCTCAGTGGACCCTTAGCAGAGGTGGCGGCTGAAATGCCTAAGGAACACATGAACAGTTATGAACTTTTTAAAAAGAAGGCCAGAATCAGAATGGGGCTAACACCTGAGCATGCCCGTCGGCGGTTCCGAGCCCTAAGGTGGAAACCCGATGTGTCATTCACCCGACATGCCTACCACATTGGGAAAAATTGGAATGCCTGGATATCAGGAGCAAATGTTAAATCTATGGAAGAGTTCCCCTTCCTATTGCAAATGGAGCAGTTTTTAGAGGGTGTTCCTGAGGAAATAGAAAGGTACATCCCAGATGGGAAGCCCAAAACTGTAACCGAGGCGGGGGAGATTGGAGCCAAATGGATGGAGGTGACAGAAAAGAAAAAAAACTAGTAGCAGTTGGAGCGAATATCAGAAGGGGCAAGCCGAAACAAAACCTTACCATCGGGGACAACCCAAGGCCCCACCCACATCCCAAGGGAAACCCCAGACGCCTTCTCACCCCACCACACCAGTCTCCATCAACCAACATCGCCCCGGTGATACCTTAGCAGGGCGATGTTTTAAATGTAATGAACTGGGGCATATAAAGGCTCACTGCCCCAAGAACCCCAACCAATTACAGTTCATTACACCCCAATCACACCAAAGATCCCCAGACCCAGATGCCTCTCTCATACCCTCGGAGCGAAGGGAAACCTTGAGAGTGGGCGGAAAGAAGGTTATCGCTTGGAGGGACACTGGGGCACAAGTGTCAACTATCCACCAATCCCTAGTGGACCCCAAACTCATCAACCCAGAGGCTCCAGTGACAATTCAATCCTTCGTGTCACAGTCTGTAACCTTGCCTACAGCCAAGTTGCATGTCCAGTACAAGGGCTGGTCAGGAATGTGGACTTTTGCAGTCTATGACAATTATCCCATCCCCATGCTGCTGGGGGAAGACTTGGCCAACCATGTGAAGCTAGCCAAGAGGGTGGGAATAGTCACCCGCAGCCAGGCTAAGCAAGCTTTCACCACCATCCCTGTTCCTGAGCCGTCCACCAGGGCCCCGTCTGTGTTACCGGAGACCCAAACATAGGTGGTGGAACCGGATCCCCTGCCAACATCTGCAACAGCCGTAGTGGATCCAATCCCAGAGACCCAGCCAAAGTCAGTCCCAGAACCGGAACTGGCAACCCAGCCAGCACCAGAACCATTGCCAGCACTGAGTCCAGCGCTTGCAAACCCGTCTCTAACTCCAATGCCAGAGAGCACCAGCGAGCCTGAACTGGCGGAAGCAGCAGATAACCCTACCCAAGAGGCTCAGCCAGAGCCTGAAATACCCCATAGTGCACCAGTGGTCAGCGGTTCACAGTCAATGGAAACAGCCCCAGCACCTGCATCGCTTCCAGAGGGACCAAGCCACAGTCCACAGTCCAAGGAGGAACTGATGTCTCCAGCATCAAGGGAACAGTTCCAGGCCGAGCAGGAAGCAGATGACAGCCTTCAGAAAGCTTGGGCGGCGGCGCGGAGCACCCCACCACCTCTCAGCTCTTCTAACCGATCCCGGTTTGTTGCAGAACAAGGACTTTTATACAAGGAGACTCTTTCTGGTGGGCACCAGGAAGACTGGCATCCTCAAATACAGTTGGTAGTTCCCACTAAGTATCGGGTAAAGCTCTTGAGCTTAGCCCATGATCATCCCAGTGGCCATTCTGGGGTGAACAGAACCAAAGACTGGTTGGGGAAGTCCTTCCACTGGGAGCGAATGGGCAAGGACCTTGCTAATTATGTCCGGTCTTGTGAGGTGTGCCAACGAGTGGGAAAGCCCCAAGACCAGGTTAAAGCCCCTCTCCAACCACTACCCATAATTGAGGTCCCATTTCAGTGAGTAGCTGTGGATATTCTGGGTCCTTTCCCAAAGAAGACACCCAGAGGAAAGCAGTACGTACTGACTTTCATGGATTTTGCTACCCGATGGCCGGAAGCTGTACCCTTAAGCAACACCAGGGCTAAAAGTGTGAGCCAGGCATTAACAGACATTTTTGCCAGGGTAGGGTGGCCCTCCAACATCCTTACAGATTCGGGAACTAATTTCCTGGCAGGGAACATGAAAAACCTGTGGGAAGCTCATGGGGTGAATCACTTGGTTGCCACCCCTCATCACCATCAAACCAATGGTCTGGTGGAGAGGTTTAATGGAACTTTGGGGGCCATGATACGTAAATTCGTAAATGAACACTCCAATGATTGGGACCTAGTGTTGCAGCAGTTGCTTTTTGCCTACTGGGCTGTACCACATCCCAGTTTAGGGTTTTCAGCATTTGAACTTGTGTATGGCCGCGAGGTTAAGGGGCCATTACAGTTGGTGAAGCAGTAATGGGAGGGGTTTACGCCTTCTCCAGGAACTAACATTCTAGACTTTGTAAGCAACCTAAAAAACACCCTCCGACACTCTTTAGCCCTTGCTAAAGAAAACCTAAAGGATGCTCAGGAAGAGCAAAAGGCCTGGTATGATAAACATTCCCGAGAATGGTCCTTCAAAGTAGGAGAACAAGTCATGGTCTTAAAGGCGCTCCAGGCCCATAAAATGGAAGTGTCGTCGGAAGGACCATTGACGGTCCAGGGGCGCCTAGGAGCTGTTAACTATCTCATAGCATCCCCCACCTCCAACATAAAGCCTAAGGTATACCATGTTAATTCTCTTAAGCCCTTTTATTCCAGAGAATTAAAGATTTTCCAGTTTACAGCCCAGGAAACAGATGACGCGGAGTGGCCTGAAGTTGTCTACTACTGTTAGGTAAAAAGCAAGTCCTTACTTACCTCTCCAGCACCCGAGTTCGTGCGGAGTTGGTATGGGGCTCACAA
>NW_020691075.1:0-11964 GCF_002925995.2 Terrapene triunguis
AAAATGACTTACCAGAACTTTGAACTCTGATCAACAAACCCTTCCAATATTTGCAAGATTTCCATCATGTGCCTTATAGATTCATAGATTCATAGATTCATAGATTCTAGGACTGGAAGGGACCTCGAGAGGTCATCGAGTCCAGTCCCCTGCCCGCACAGCAGGACCAAACACCGTCTAGACCATCCCTGATAGACATTTATCTAACCTACTCTTAAATATCTCCAGAGATGGAGATTCCACAACCTCCCTAGGCAATTTATTCCAGTGTTTAACCACCCTGACAGTTAGGAACTTTTTCCTAATGTCCAACCTAGACCTCCCTTGCTGCAGTTTAAGCCCATTGCTGCTTCTTCTATCCTCAGAGGCTAAGGTGAACAAGTTTTCTCCCTCCTCCTTATGACACCCTTTTAGATACCTGAAAACTGCTATCATGTCCCCTCTCAGTCTTCTCTTTTCCAAACTAAACAAACCCAATTCTTTCAGCCTTGCTTCATAGGTCATGTTCTCAAGACCTTTAATCATTCTTGTTGCTCTTCTCTGGACCCTTTCCAATTTCTCCACATCTTTCTTGAAATGCGGTGCCCAGAACTGGACACAATACTCCAGCTGAGGCCTAACCAGAGCAGAGTAGAGCGGAAGAATGACTTCTCGTGTCTTGCTCACAACACACCTGTTAATACATCCCAGAATCACGTTTGCTTTTTTTGCAACAGCATCACACTGTTGACTCATATTTAGCTTGTGGTCCACTATAACCCCTAGATCCCTTTCTGCCGTACTCCTTCCTAGACAGTCTCTTCCCATTCTGTATGTGTGAAACTGATTTTTTCTTCCTAAGTGGAGCACTTTGCATTTGTCTTTGTTAAACTTCATCCTGTTTAACTCAGACCATTTCTCCAATTTGTCCAGATCATTTTGAATTATGACCCTGTCCTCCAAAGCAGTTGCAATCCCTCCCAGTTTGGTATCATCCGCAAACTTAATAATCGTACTTTCTATACCAATATCGAAGTCGTTAATGAAGATATTGAACAGAGCCGGTCCCAAAACAGACCCCTGCGGAACCCCACTCGTTATGCCTTTCCAGCAGGATTGGGAACCATTAATAACAACTCTCTGAGTACGGTTATCCAGCCAGTTATGCACCCACCTTATAGTAGCCCCATCTAAATTGTATTTGCCTAGTTTGTCGATAAGAATATCATGCGAGACCGTATCAAATGCCTTACTAAAGTCTAGGTATACCACATCCACAGCTTCTCCCTTATCCACAAGACTCGTTATCCTATCGAAGAAAGCTATCAGATTGGTTTGACATGATTTGTTCTTTACAAATCCATGCTGGCTGTTCCCTATCACCTTACCACCTTCCAAGTGTTTGCAGATGATTTCCTTAATTACTTGCTCCATTATCTTCCCTGGCACAGAAGTTAAACTAACTGGTCTGTAGTTTCCTGGGTTGTTTTTATTTCCCTTTTTATAGATGGGCACTATATTTGCCCTTTTCCAGTCTTCTGGAATCTCTCCCGTCTCCCATGATTTTCCAAAGATAATAGCTAGAGGCTCAGATACTTCCTCTATTAGCTCCTTGAGTATTCTAGGATGCATTTCATCAGGCCCTGGTGACTTGCAGGCATCTAACTTTTCTAAGTGATTTTTAACTTGTTCTTTTTTTATTTTATCTGCTAAACCTACCCCCTTCCCATTAGCATTCACTAGGATAGGCATTCCTTCAGACTTCTCGGTGAAGACCGAAACAAAGAAGTCATTAAGCATCTCTGCCATTTCCAAGTTTCCTGTTACTGTTTCTCCCTCTTCACTAAGCAGTGGGCCTACCCTGTCTTTGGTCTTCCTCTTGCTTCTAATGTATTGATAAAAAGTCTTCTTGTTCCCCTTTATTCCCGTAGCTAGTTTGAGCTCATTTTGTGCCTTTGCCTTTCTAATCTTGCCCCTGCACTCCTGTGTTGTTTGCCTATATTCATCCTTTGTAATCTGTCCTAGTTTCCATTTTTTATATGACTCCTTTTTATTTTTTAGATCATGCAAGATCTCGTGGTTAAGCCAAGGTGGTCTTTTGCCACATTTTCTATCTTTCCTAACCAGCGGAATAGCTTGCTTTTGGGCCCTTAATAGTGTCCCTTTGAAAAACTGCCAACTCTCCTCAGTTGTTTTTCCCCTCAGTCTTGATTCCCATGGGACCTTACCTATCAGCTCTCTGAGCTTACCAAAATCCGCCTTCCTGAAATCCATTGTCTCTATTTTGCTGTTCTCCCTTCTACCCTTCCTTAGAATTGCAAACTCTATGATTTCATGATCACTTTCACCCAAGCTGCCTTCTACTTTCAAATTCTCAACCAGTTCCTCCCTATTTGTTAAAATCAAGTCTAGAACAGCTTCACCCCTAGTAGCTTTTTCAACCTTCTGAAATAAAAAGTTGTCTGCAATGCAGTCCAAGAATTTGTTGGATAGTCTGTGCCCCGCTGTGTTATTTTCCCAACATATATCCGGATAGTTGAAGTCCCCCATCACCACCAAATCTTGGGCTTTGGATGATTTTGTTAGTTGTTTAAAAAAAGCCTCATCCACCTCTTCCACCTGGTTAGGTGGCCTGTAGTAGACTCCTAGCATGACATCACCCTTGTTTTTTACCCCTTTTAGCCTAACCCAGAGACTCTCAACACTTCCGTCTCCTATGTCCATCTCTACCTCAGTCCAAGTGTGTACATTTTTAATATATAAGGCAACACCTCCTCCCTTTTTCCCCTGTCTATCCTTCCTGAGCAAGCTGTATCCATCCACACCAACATTCCAATCATGTGTATTATCCCACCAAGTTTCAGTGATGCCAACAATGTCATAGTTGTATTTATTTATTAGCACTTCCAGTTCTTCCTGCTTATTACCCATACTTCTCGCATTTGTATATAGGCATCTAAGATACTGGTTTGATCTTTCCTCCCGGTTTTGTCCTGACCCTCCTTTCTCTCTGCCAATATAGCCCACACTCCCTCTCGTCTCCGACCCATCTCCCAGGTCTCCATGTTCCCCACTTACCTGCGGGCTTTGCTCACCTGTCCCCGTCGAACCTAGTTTAAAGCCCTCCTCACTAGGTTAGCCAGTCTGTGTCCAAATAGGGTCTTTCCCCTCCTCGAAAGGTGAACACCATCTCTGCCTAGCAGTCCTTCCTCAAATAGCATCCCGTGGTCTAGGAAGCCAAAGCCCTCCTGGCGACACCATCTTCGCAGCCAGGCATTCACCTCCATGATGCATCTGTCTCTGCCCGGGCCCCTACCTTTGACAGGAAGAATCGAAGAGAATACCACCTGCGCTCCAAACTCCTTCACCCGTACTCCCAGAGCCCTGTAGTCACTCTTGATCCGCTCAGTGTCACACCGCGCAGTATCATTTGTGCCCACATGGATGAGTAGCATGGGGTAGTAGTCAGAGGGCTGGATAATCCTCGACAATGCCTCCGTAACGTCTCGGATACGGGCTCCCGGCAGGCAGCATACCTCCCGAGATGAAATGTCAGGGCGACAGATGGGCGTCTCCGTCCCCCTCAGCAGAGAGTCTCCGACCACCACTACCCTACGTTTCCTATTCGCAGTGGTGGCAGCAGACCTCCCAGCCTTAGGGGTACGAGGCTTCTCCTCCTTTACTGTAGGGGGTGATGCCTTCTTTCCTGTATCAAGAAGAGCATAACGGTTACCTATTACCACAGTGGGAGGGTTCGGAGCAGGGGTGGAGCACTGCCTGCTGCCAGAAGTAACCAGCTGCCAGTGTCCACCCTGAGCCATCTCCTCCTCCACCAGTGGTGTATCAGCAGTCCTGTGTCCTGGGACAGCTACCTCAGCTGTCTCCACATGGACACTGTCCAGGAATTGCTCGTGGATTCGGATGCTTCTCAACCTAGCCACCTCCTCCTGTAGCTCTCCCACCTGCTGCCTGAGAGATTCCACCAGCAGGCACCTTTCACATTGGATGGTCCCCTCAGCCTGGATATCAGTAAGTGGAAATTGCAAGTTACAGTCTCTGCAAAACCACACCAGGATCTGGGTAGAAGCATCCATGCTCAGGCGCTCTGTCTGGCTACAGGCGCAGGTGGAGGAGACAGAAGCAGTGCTGGCACAGGTGTTGCGGGTCTTCCTAACCATCGTAAGCCTCCCTCTGTCAAACTCCCGTCTGCAGCCCCCTGTCCGCTGAAAGGGTTGTTTAAGCAAGAAGTTTAAAGTTTTAAGGGGAATAAAGGGAAAACAGATAGAACCGGCAAGGGACCCTCGCCCCTTCCCACTCCCCTTCCAAACTCCCTTGCGAAACTTCCTGTTAGCTTTTCATCTTTGTTGCCACTTACACAACACGGAATTATTTTTCTATTTCCTTTATGCTCTTGATGTCTGAACAGACTATCAAAATGGATTCACTTGGAAAATTTTATGTCAGCAAAAAGTTTTTGGCATAGGAGAGACCTTCCAGGTTTTAGAAGAGAAACTGCCCTTCTAGGAACTCATAGCTGTTGTGGCTACTATGTAAATCTCTTTATCCAATCAATCAGACCTGAAATAAAATACACTGAACTGATGCTTGGATAGCATATAAATTCCAACTCGCTTGAGGCCTAGTGAGTTATAATGCAGAAAAAGGATTTTTCATTCCCCATTTGTAAGATGATATCTGCTGGGCTCATTAAGTGAAAATATTTTAGGGGCCTGCGCCTTTAGAAGGTAAACTGGCTCTATTGTGCAGGAGAACATTCACTGAAATAGTTAACATGGCTCATCTGATGACATTAGCTTTGTAAGTAATTTCCATGATGTCAAGGGCACACTGGAGATTAAAGGGGGATTAAGGTCTACTTGCACAGTCAAAGCATCAAAGTAAATTGACTTGACTTGGCAGGCTGCACCTAAAGTTGGCAAGTTTTCACTAACTAATCATATAAAGCCCAGGTTTGTGGTGCTAGTTAGACTGCACTTTCACAGAGGCCAGGAAACGTTAATCTTTCAAGGTGGGAGGTTTAAGGGGTTGGGAAAGAGGAGGGGAGACTGACAAGGAGAATTTTGCAATGTCAGGGTGCCAAGAGGTGCTAAGTAAAATAATGACCCTATTTTACTAGGGAAGACTGTGTTTTAAGAGAAACCTGTTGGATTTCTATCCAAATTTTTTTCCCCTGCAAAGTTTATTTTCCACCCCCTTTTCTGTCACAAAATGCAGTCTCCTCTTAAAAGATCAGACCTTGCACAGGAACTTCACTAAATAAAGATGAGTTTATATTTTAAAAAGGAAACAGCTGGATTGCAAAAGCAAGGGAGGTAGGCAGCTCTTGTTTCATTAGCTAAGGGAAACTCGGGCCCCAGAGGAGAACAACTGGGATAGCAGCCATGACAGAGAGAAAAAAAGGAAACAGAAGATCATAAAGAACTAATAATGAAAAATGGAAAGTGAGAAAGAGCCAAGAAAAACAAGCAATAAATAGATTAAAGAAGAAGAAGAAGAAGAGGAAGAATAAATGTAAAGCAAGAAAGTGGGGAAAGAACAGGACAGAGTATGCATTTTATTAAAACAAAAACTGATGATTCTGAAAACCATTAGGAGCTCAATGGAAATTTTAAAGTGATAACCTTTTGGACTCAGAGCTGATTGCTGGATATCAATCGTGTGCCTTGTTTCAGTATAAAATTGGAGGAGGAATATTGCTTGTTATCTGACAGTGGTTTCTTTACCCCCTCACTTGAAAGAAAGTGATAAGTTTAGATAAATAGCAGGGTCTAGGCCCCTTCCAAACTGATGAATCAGGGTTCTCTTAGAGCACCTTATAAAACTTCTATCCTATGATTGTTTAGAAGGATCCAATTAAATGTTTACCTATGCAGTAATCAGTGGATGCTGATTTAATCGGGGAAGGGGGGGACGTTTATCTAAACAGTTTCAGATGGAGGAAGAGTGGAGATCGAAGGAAGAGAGAGTTAGGAAGAAAAACAGATACTAGTCTGTCCTTCGTCTTGAAATCTGTTCATTGTGATAAAATATACAAACACAGCCAAGTCCTCACCATCCAAGAAGGAACAGATTTTTTTCAGCAGTCCTTCAATTAGATCCATAATAATCCTGCATTTTTTATGGTTTACACATGACACCTCAACCAGCAGAAATGGTGCTATTCTTTTAATTTGTACTGTGCTCATTTGATTTTAATAGGAGTGGTTGTTTGATGGGGGTAGGGTGGTGGTGGTGGTGGTGAGAATGCACTTGGTGATGCGTAGTGGAATGTACATTAATCTTGTTAATGACAACACAGTTAATGGCTGGCAAAACATTACTTGTGAATTAACCTTTCTCTTGTGCAGGCTGTACTTGAGAAATGGAGCCAGGACACTGAAGATATAAGGAAAGTGCATGAAGACAGGGATACAGGATTTCCTATGATTTTATGTTGTTCTTAATTAGGAAGCATATTGGCAGCAAATGCTAACATGTGTTAGGATGTTTAGCTGTAGCCAAATAAATGTTTTCTATTACAATGCTGAATTCCTTGCCTAGACGGAGTGCATGCTGTTCTGTTCATGTCTTACAAAATCCCTTTATAAGTCACCTCGGTGGCCAATTTTCTGTTGGCTCATGCTGCAAAGCTACATTGAACATATGCACTGGTAATCCATAAGGGTCGTCCTCCTCACTTGTAGGTCAGATAGAATAATTTTTTGAAAAAAGATTTTAAAAAAGGAAAAGGGTGGTAAGTGAGGAAGCTCTTTTGAAATGCCGCTGCATTCCCGCTGAACAACGGCCTGTAGTGAGCATGTTCAGTATGAGCATGAAGTAGGGAATGGATGTGACTGGCTCTCTGCTGTCACATGTTCGTAACATGTGCTAGGCAAATCATTCATGAGGAATCATTTACCTGACAAAATTTGCCTCTTTTACTGTTGGTAAATAGTCTGCAAATAGATTGTCATTTTTTCAAATCTATTTGTTATTTCAATTTTAGGTCTGGTCAAAAGATTATTTGAAGGGCAGTTTGTTGCAAAGACTCAAACATGTAATCAAAATAGTATGAGTTCTCAATTGTATGTTTCTGGCCTGGATTGGTGTAATCTTTTTTCTGGCGCAAATACTTCCCATTATGAATTTAGGATTTTCCTTCTGCAAACAGTGTGGCACATTTGCTTTAAAATCACTATTTCTGGTGAGTGTTCCTGGCAGCAAATTCATTTGATGAAAACATGGAAAGTGAATTTGTAACACGTGTGAATACAGTCCCTCAGAGAATTTTGAATGAATATTCCCAGAATTTTTTCTAGCAGAAAAAAATGCCCAGCATAGTTTTTTTGATTAATTTTGAAAGGGGGAAAAAGAAAGAAAGAAATCCTAATTTTAAAATGGAATTAAGCCACTAGGACAGCAACTTCTCTTCCCATGCAGAACCCTTCCCCAACATCACACACAATTTATGGTAATTGTAGGATATGTGCGTATATGCACAGAAATCTTCATTTAACCACAAGTTATTGGGCTAGATGCAGGAATCACTGGCTGAAATTCTCTGGCCTTTATTAGGAGGTCAGACTAGATCAGTGTTTCCCAAATTTGGGACGCCGCTTGCGTAGGGAAAGCCCTTGGCGGGCTGGGCCGGTTTGTTTACCTGCCGCGTCCGTAGGTTTGGCCGATCGCGGCTCCCACTGGCCGCGGTTCGCTGCTCCGGACCAATGGGAGCTGCTGGAAGTGGCGCGGGCCGAGGGATGTGCTGGCTGCCGCTTCCCGCAGCCCCCATTGGCCTGGAGCAGCGAACCGTGGCCAGTGGGAGCCGCGATCGGCTGGACCTGCGGACGCAGCAGGTAAACAAACTGACCTGGCCCACCCGGGGCTTTCCCTACACAAGCGGCGTCCCAAGTTTGGGAAACACTGGACTAGATGATCATAATGGTCCACTTTGGTTGGACCTAACATCTACTAATCAGTATTTGGGTTCAGGTTAATTTCCAGTTTTCTCTCTATTTTGACCCCCCCCAGCCCCATTTTCTTCTGGGACCTCATTTCTAGCCACTTTCCTCCCTTTTCTCCAACGTTTTGAGCCACCCTGAGACTCTTGCCTCCAGTCCCAATTTCATGGCATTCCCACTATCCCAAAATCCACAGGGAATCTCATCTCAAACAGCATTCCAACAGCTCTGTGCTCAACCCCCATATGACTGTTCATGCCTAGCAGATGCTGAAGCTGCCTGATGTTCATGATCATTATTAGTATTAAAGTAGCACATAAAGGCTCCAACCAAGATCCAGTGTTAGGCTGTATACACCCAGAGTAAGAGACAGCTCCTGCTCTGCAGAGTTTACAATCTACATAGACAAAACAAACAAAGGGAGTATTATTATTCCCATTATTTACAAACGGGGAATAGAAGTCACACAGGAAGTATGTACCAGAGCTGGGAATTGAACACAGTTTTTTTCTGAGTTGTCATCTAGTGCCTTAGCTTCCTTCCAGGTCCTTCACTTGTTCTGAGCAGAGTCTGATAACATGGTATTCAATATGGTGGCTGGTCTACACAAGCAATCCCACTGTTAATACCAGCTACGGAGCTGCACCAATGGTGCTTGGATTCTACACGCTGAATATGAACCCAACACTGTAAAAATCACCCTGCTATCCTATACTTCAAGCCTTTGTGAAGCCATCTCCACGGAACTGACCATGAGGGACAGAGGAAGGTGTACCTCATGTTTTCCTTTTTCTTCTCCTTGCCCACATTTAGCCATTTAACCAGGATGGTTGCGTCTACTTTTGCTTCATGATTTAGATCTGCTGTCACTATTCATAAAATAATCATTCCCAATAACACATCAAGCCACCAAACCAGGTAGAATTTAGTCGTTTCAGCTGCGTTTTAAGTGTTGGGGTTTGCTTGAACCTTAAATTCAAAGCATAGCTTGGGAAGTGTGGAACAGAGCCACCATATTTTGAAACAAATCTCTAGTCATTTAAAAACTTCTGGCTCAGAATTCTTCTGACTTGCAGGGTCACATCCCTAGTGTGGAAGCAGAAGGTGGATGCTGTGTTTATGTTCTGCAGATTTGTCTGTCTTTGTGATCAACGACAGAACCCAATTTCAGATTTCACTCGGCTCACCCACCACTAGTTCCAATCCCTGCATCTTACGTACATAGACTGTGTGTAAATTTCATATGTTAGGTCGATGAAGATCACTTCCTCCAAGGGAAAAAAGCTCTAAGTAGCTATGCACAGCTATTTAAGGCTTTGGTTTCATTTACCATATTATGAACAGTTCAAGATTTTTATCCATGGAACAGGTACTTTATAGTCAGCTATAATGCCAACATGTCAATGTGCTTCCACCATGTTTTGGAAGGGATGATGCCAGGATTTAGATAGTCTTTATGCCCATTGAATTCTTAACCTCCCTTGAGACCACAGAGAAACTGAGGATGATGCCACTAATAACTCCTTTGAATGGAGCAACTTCTTTTTTGCTGGAGAGGGAAGGTTAATTTGAGAGCTCAAAAGCCTCCCTTGTCTCATATAGCTAGAACATACAAAAGACCAGAAGAAATCCGGGCCTGCCAATAGTGGTGGGGGTGGGGGGTGGAGTGAGGGCCGTGGCTTCAGCAGTGTTACTGAGCATGCTCAGTCTGTGTGAGCATGCTCAATACAAGCCAAGCGGCAAATCTGGGGGGTGGCCAACCCTGCCTGCCCCCCCCCCGCCCCCCGCCCATGCGTCCAAAGAAGTGTAATGGTTGTTGTGTCTTGCTGCAAATACGTCTTGCTTTATTAAAATATCAGTTTATAGTCCCACAGTATTCTTGCCGCCAAGTTAAAGAAGTATGGGCTGGATGAATGGACTGTAAGGTGGATAGAAAGCTGGCTAGATCGTCGGGCTCAACGGGTAGTGATCAATGGCTCCATGTCTAGTTGGCAGCCGGTTTCAAGCGGAGTGCCCCAAGGGTCGGTCCTGGGGCCGGTTTTGTTTAATATCTTTATTAATGATCTGGAGGATGGTGTGGACTGCACTCTCAGCAAGTTTGCAGATGACACTAAACTGGGAGGAGTGGTAGATACACTGGAGGGTAGGGATCGGATACAGAGGGACCTAGACAAATTAGAGGATTGGGCCAAAAAAAACCTGATGAGGTTCAACAAGGACAAGTGCAGAGTCCTGCACTTAGGACGGAAGAATCCTATGCACTGCTACAGCCTAGGGACCGAATGGCTAGGTAGCAGTTCTGCAGAAAAGGACCTAGGGTCACAGTGGACGAGAAGCTGGATGTGAGTCAACAGTGTGCTCTTGTTGCCAAGAAGGCTAACGGCATTTTGGGCTGTATAAGTAGGGGCATTGCCAGCAGATTGAGGAACGTGATCGTTCCCCTTTATTCGACATTGGTGAGGCCTCATCTGGAGTACTGTGTCCAGTTTTGAGCCCCACACTACAAGAAGGATGTGGAAAAATTGGAAAGAGTCCAGCGGAGGGCAACAAAACTGATTAGGGGTCTGGAGCACATGACTTATGAGGAGAGGCTGAGGGAACTGGGATTGTTTAGTCTCCAGAAGAGAAGAATGAGGGGGGATTTGATAGCTGCTTTCAACTACCTGAAAGGGGGTTCCAAAGAGGATGGAGCTCGGCTGTTCTCAGTGGTGGCAGATGACAGAACAAGGAGCAATGGTCTCAAGTTGCAGCGGGGGAGGTCTAGGTTGGATATTAGGAAACACTATTTCACTAGGAGGGTGGTGAAGCACTGGAATGCGTTACCTAGGGAGGTGGTGGAATCTCCTTCCTTAGAGGTTTTTAAGGTCAGGCTTGACAAAGCCCTGGCTGGGATGATTTAGTTGGGAATTGGTCCTGCTTTGAGCAGGGGGTTGGACTAGATGACCTCCTGAGGTCCCTTCCAATCCTGATATTCTATGAGAAGAAAACAGACGGGGTCCAGTATTTAATTATTTGTGCGTGTGATTAGCTATCAGAAAAGTTAGGGAGAGGTGAGCCACTTCTCATACAGTAAAAACAGACAGTTCCCCCACCCATCACCATTAAAAAGACTCAGATCAGTTAGTTAAGGAGTCCCTGGATACAGGTGGTTCACAGTTGCTCATGCTCACCAGGCTGCTTTTCTGACTTCCTGATCCCCTAGCACCTCAATTCCCCTGGTCTCCATTTACTGTTCTGTCCCCTGGCTCACTTCTCTCCATAAATCCAGCTACTCTGTACTGGGCTGTAGTATCACCAGTTTGAAATCTTGTCTGAATTGAGGATGCCCAGGCAGGATTGTGCTGCAGAGCACTCAAAACTTGGAAACAGAGACTCCAAAGTCAGCTGCACTCCACAACATAAATTCAAAAGTCAGGTGGGGGTAAACGTGTGATTATGTAGAGCAAGCACGGATTCATGGTAGATCCTTGGATTCAGCCTGGCATTCAGGAGGGCTTGAATGCCGAGGAAGGAACTGTCACTCTGTGGTGGACTGGACTGAGCTGCTCTGGTGGAAGGAAGATCAAGAAACAGTGTATAGCAGGGTTTCTCAAACTGGGGTCGCCGCTTGTGTAGGGAAAGCCCCTGGCAGGCCGGGCTGGGCCGGTTTGTTTACCTGCTGCGTCCGCAGGTCCGGCCGATCACGGCTCCCACTGGCTGCGGTTTGTCGCTGCAGGCCAATGGGAGCTGCTGGCAGCGGCGGCCAGTACGTCCCTCGGCCCACGCCGCTTCCAGCAGCTCCCATTGGCCTGGAGCAGAGAACCGTGGCCAGTGGGAGCCGCGATCGGCCGGACCTGCGGACGGGGTAGGTAAACAAACCGGCCCGGCCCGGCCCGCCAGGGGCTTTCCCTACACAAGCGGCAACCACAGTTTGAGAAACACTGGTGTATAGGGGGTCCTGTGGCACCTTTAAGTATTGGAGCATAAGCTTTCGTGGGTGAATGCCCACTTCATCAGACGCAAGTAATGGAAATTTCCAGAGGCAGGT
>NW_020691076.1:0-3130 GCF_002925995.2 Terrapene triunguis
ACGGTAATAGCTCCGGGAGCTATCCCACAGTGCACCACTCTGTTGACGCTCTGGACAGCAGTCCGAGCTCGGATGCTCTGACCAGCCACACCCCCGGGAAAATTTGAATTCATTTTCATTTTCCTGTCTGGGCAGTTTGAATCTCAGTTCCTCTTTGGACATCGAGGGGAGCTCAGCAGCAGTGGCAACTATGCAGAGCTCTCCAGCAGAGATGGCCGTGCAATCCAATAGAAAGAGGGCCCCAGCATGGACTGATCGGGAAGTCTTGGATCTCATCGCAGTGTGGGGCGATGAGTCCGTGCTTTCAGAGCTGCGCTCCAAAAGAAGGAATGCTAAGATCTACGAGAAGATCTCCAAAGCCATGGCAGAGAGAGGCTACAGGCGGGATGCAACGCAGTGCCGCGTGAAAATCAAGGAGCTGAGACAAGGCTACCAAAAAACCAAAGAGGCTAACGGACGCTCCGGATCCCAGCCCCACACATCCCGTTTCTACGAGGCACTGCATTCCATCCTGGGAGCGGCCGCCACCACTACCCCACCCCTGACCGTGGACTCCGAGGATGGGATCATGTCGGACATGACAGCGGACGGGGAAGATGAAGAAGGAGATGAGGAGGACGAGGCAGTCGACAGCGCTGGCACCGCTGATTTCCCCGACAGCCAGGAGCTCTTCATCACCCTTACCGAGATCCCCTACCAACCGTCCCCATCCCTTACCCCGGACACAGAATCAGGGGACGGATCAAGCAGTAAGTGCTGTAAACATGTAAACATTTATTTAAAACAGAACGGTAATATTTATACTATTAACAATGTATATTTATAAAAGTGCTGTAAACTAGTAAAAAAATAATCAGGTACAAAACAGGAATATTTACAAAGGTAACAAATGGGTTTTGCATGATTTCTCTGTCTTAGGCTCTTCTCAATTTAGTCCCAAGTATTTTAAAAAAATTTCACAATGTCCGTTACTACATGATTCCCAGGCCCAAGACGCTCCACTCCAAAGTCCCAGTGCACCTACGCGAAAATCCGGTCAATGTGGCCGGGGATCGACGAGAAATCCTCGTAGGAGAACTCCTCGTAGGTCTCGTGGAGGTAGAGCTCAAGCCTGTTGATCAGGTTCCGGGGTAGGGCGATCTTAGTGGGCCCTCCGTGGTAGCAGACATGTCCCCTCCATGCCACAATCAGGTACTCGGGGATCATGGCCCGACATAGCATGGCGGCATACGGCCCCGGTTTCTGCATGCTTTCCCGCAGCATGCGTTCTCTCTGGGTGTCCGGGATCCTCAGGAGGGTGATGTCGCTCATGACGCCCTGCTTTGAATTAGGGAGGGGACTGTTAGTATTGGGACTGCTTTACAGCCACGCGGTGGAGGGAGAGGGGCAGCATACAGGGATCTTTCCCTGGGACAGCCGCGAGGGGGTGGGACAGGGGCAGAGTTGATGCTGTCCTGATTGCTGGCAGCAGAGACTGGCATTGCTTTCAATGTGAAAGGAGGCCAGTGCTACTGCTGGAGTTTTAAGCAGCCACAAGTCTGCGGCTTACCATTATTGCCCGCTCCAGAAGTTCAGGTCTCCAGCCACAGTTCTCTGAACACTCCAAGACCTCCGCAAGTCCACAGGCACTGAAGGCGACGGCCGAAAATTCGACCTTGTCCTGAGTGCGCATGTGAGAGGTTCAGTGCATGGTCTTGTTCACAGAGAAAGACTAGGTTCTTTGTATACAATTTCATTTATCTGTCTCAGGAATTCACTCCCTTTTTACAATTCACACAGACACATCTGCGACTGTCTCCCAACCCAGCCTGTCAGCACACTCCCAGAGGCTAGCGCAGATTAGGCGGAGGAAGAAGAAGACGCGTGAAGACATGTTCTCAGAACTAATGGGCTGCTCCCGAGCCCAGGCAGCCCAGCAGACACAGTGGAGGGAGAACTTGTCACAAATGCACCGAGCAGTCATGGAACGGGAGGAGAGGTGGCGTCAGGAGGACCAACAGGCTACTGAAAAGCTGCTTGGACTAATGAGGGAGCAAACGGACACGCTCCGGCGCCTTGTGGATGTTCTGCAAGACCGGAGGCAGGAGGACAGAGCCCCGCTGCAGTCTATCTGTAACCGCCCTCACCCGCCACCAAGTCCCACACCACCCTCACCCAAAGTCCAAAGAAGGAGGGGCGGCAAGGGCCGTTAAAACTTTCAATCAACCCCTGCAGACTGCTCTAGCAGTAGAAGGCTGACATTCCCCAAAATTTCATAAGTCCTTTCCTACCCACCTCACACAAGCCCCCGTCCAAGTTTCACCCCCCACGTTTCATGTCTGGTTCGCAATAAAATGTTTGTTTCTGTTCATTACTGTTTCAGTCAGGTTCTTTTGAGGGAGAGTCTGTCTGGAGGGGGGGAAGGGGCTTGGTAATTGGACAGGACAGTGACCTTTAGCAGGGTACAGAGGCGGTGTCAGGTCCAGCATCAGGACACATACACAGTGCAGTCACTGGTTACCCTGGTCAGTCTGGGAGGTGTTTTTCATGTTTTGGGGGGGGGGGGTTGCTCTGTGACTTTGTGGCGGGGGGGGGCAGTTACAGATCTTATGCAGCGGTCCTTATCCTGGCTCACAGATCCACGCAGCAGGGGATCTGTAACCCTACCCCCCCTGCCAGAAAGTCACATAGCCGACACATACACACAGTCCCCCCCAGGAGTGCTGGCAGGCTCCATTGAAATAACCAGTCCACCAGTGCGGAGCCTGTCATTCCGGGAGTTTAGAAGCATCATTTGCATCAGAACACTAAACCCGCCCCCCGCCACAGTCTGCGTCCCCGGTTTAAAATATTCCCGCGAAAACAGCAATACAGACAACGGTGTTCATTAAAAAATCGAAATGATTTTATTTTTTGGGAAGGGGAAGGGGGTGAAGGTTGTATGTAACTGGAGAGGATAGTCAAAATGGACTGGGTAAAGAAACGGGGGCAGGTTCAGCTTTTCTGTCCACAAACTGAAAAGTCACTGGTTGCCCTGCTCACTCAGGAACCTAGCTTTCAAAGCCTCCCGGATGCACAGGGCGTCCCGCTGGGATCTTCTAATGGCCCGGCTGTCTGGCTGGACGTAATCAGCAGCCAGGCTATTTGCCTC
>NW_020691077.1:0-1080 GCF_002925995.2 Terrapene triunguis
GTGTCTTATTTTCTCTCAGCCACTTCCACAAGCACCACTAGATATATGTCGCCATAGAAGGAGGTGATAATACAAGACAATGAGGAATTCTTAATAAAAGTGGATAGAGCAGGCAACATATGAATTCAAATCCTGATTAGAGCTAGGCTTATTGTAAATTGGGGGTTTCCAGGACCTTGGAACTTTCAACACAGAAGACACAGGTCTTTAGCAATGGAGCTAAAAAATTAACTTCTCTAGCTGTGACGAAGTAGAAGGCTATTGTAATAACCCCTAGGGGAAGTACCATCTCGTGCATTAAGCCAGGGTATTACATTATGACTTGCATCTGATTTTAAAAGCGAATCAGGATTAGGTTCTGGATTCAGTTTTGACATCATCAAAATTTTGCAAGCTATTCCCAATATCTTCAGTCTAAACTGGCAGAATCCTTGTGAAATCAATATTCACAAAATTTTGCAATGCCAGAAAGAAAAAAAGAAAGAAAGAAAGAAGCCTACAAAAATACTCATCTGGGTTTCTATCCAGTCTGGAACTAGAACTGGAACTTTATTCTGAATCCCCTTCAAATTCCACTGGGGTTTTGATTTGAAGTTCCTGTGGGTTTATCTTTATCTATACCTAGGTTTGGAAGGATTACATTTTTATCAGTAAATGTCGGTAAATGCCATTTTCACCATACAGACTGTCAACTGACCACCCCCCAAAAAATGGTTCCATCAATAAAAATAGAAATGTACAGATAAGCAAAGTAAGAAAAATGCTGATTCAGAACTTATTGGAGTTTGATTTAGGAATATACTGTGTATATTTTGACTTGTGATGTTGACAAGTTGAGTTTTAATCATTATAAAGTTCTAACTTTTCAAAAAATCAGTTGTCATTAAATAATTATTCTCTGACCCACCTTGTTGTCTGACACGCCACAGTAATTTCCTGCAAATGTGAAAATATAGACAATATTTTTTTAAATGCTTAAAAATAAACATTGATATTCTCTGTCAAAATTATAAAAAAAATTGAATTCTGCCAAGCCTATCAATATAATCTATATCTATATCATCTACATAGGCCATGCTT
>NW_020691078.1:0-28469 GCF_002925995.2 Terrapene triunguis
GAGAATTAGGCCCAAAGTCTAGTAATAAGAAAAAGGAAATATAAATAAGGAGGATTAATCATTGGAATTTAAAACAAAAGGGATACATTTTACTTTGTCACATGTGTGTAGCCCTAATTAATTAATTAATGCAGTGAAGTTGGATGCAAAATTTGTTCTTCTCTGTTTTGGAACATAGTTGGGTTAAAGTGCCACTGTCTGGTTAAAATTCATATAGCTAATACGAAAAAATTCCTGACGTCTTACTAATGCTGTAGTTTATTAAAATGGAAAGAGGATTTTTAAAATCTAGTTTTCCATCATTATAACAATTTGTTTATATTTGCTCTTTATTCAGCTAGGACAATCAAAATAGACTAGCCAGTTTTATTTTCTGGATCTTTTGCCCTAACACAATGATCCACAGCTTGGGTGCAAACAATGTACATAGACACAAAAAATTCACAATCAAATATTATTGTGAATTGTCTTCTTACAACCTCAAATTTTGCATCTACATTAAACAGACTTCTGACATCATGGTATTCAGCTAAAACCTATCTGCTTTATACTTTGTGGAAAGTTTAGAGATGCTGTTATTTTCTTTATCTCTCACACACACACCCCTGCCTTTTTTCTTATATGGCCGTGCACTGTATTTATGCAAAATCTAACCTTAAAATCTCAGACTTTTTCCCTGACCTGGTTTGGTATGGTGGAGATAATACTGGAAGATTCAGGTCTGTAACTTTATGAGTATGCTTGATTTGGACTAAGTTTCTCTTAATCTTCATGTTGTTGTTGAAAAAGGTTTTCGGGTTTTCTTTAGATTGCCTCAAACTTCTTACCATATGTGTTTGCTGTTGGGATATAGGGAAAATTGGTGGTCTTGAGCCATTGACCAAAAATGGAGGGGAACCACTTGTTTGTTGATGTGATGTTCCCATACATGAAATCTTTTTAACTATGGTGTCTCTCAAGGCAGCTTGTCTCAGCCTGGGCAAAGGGGAAAGCTGTGGTGTTTCAATCATTAGTAGATTAGGACTTTCCTTTTCTGAGTACAGCCATGCTGGGGTTGGAATAGTCTCATCCATTGCTTTGAGAAGGTCTTTAAATCTTGTATCCTGATGAGGCATAGGACTGTGGTCTACGACTCTATTTTCTATTAGAGACCGTGGGGTTATTCTGCTTGTACATGATCTTTGAGACTGGTGATTTGCAGAATGTGTTGGGTTATTTGCTAATGAAGGAGGTGGTTTCTCAGGAAGATATAATTTCCTCACATCAGCTAAGTCTTTATAATCATCCAAATTCTCCTGCAGATCCAAAAGGTGCTGATTCATTGGCTCACATGAAGTATTTTTATTTGGTGATTTAGGAGGTTCAAGATGAACCCATTCTCTATCTGCAAACATGGAAACTAAATGGAATATAGAATGGATAAGATCAGTTCACACTGAAATGATAGCGTCAATAAAAGTAACAAGTTATTACTGAAAGTACCTCCCCTGGGGACTGTGAATTTTGCTGACTGTTGGTAGAGTTTTTGCAATATTATAAATAATAAACAATCTTGATATAATGCCATACGTTTACACATAGGCTTTCAAAAGTAACTAGTAATTTTAGTGGCCAACTTTAGATGCTTTAAAGGGTCCTGATTTTCAGAGGAGAGGTGATCAGCACTCTGAAAATCAGACCCCTTTTAAAATGCTGGCATTCAAGACGGAGGCACTCACAATTGCTAGTCACTGTTGAAAAATTACACCTGTGTGTAACCATAATTGCTTATAAGTGGTGTAAGGTTCAGTAACAGTGACGACACAGCATAGCTCACATCCAAATGAGGAGGAAGCTATTGATGCTATGATGGAACAGAAAGTGGGCAGCTGGGCATGGGGTTGTCTACCTTTTTGTTATTTCTGTATGGCTATTACTGGGGCTATTACTCAGCATTTATTAAAGACAGTAGGAATCTAAAAATATTTAGGTGCATAATGATTGGGTCAGAATCAATCGACATTTATTGAGAGGTCAAATTCAGAGCTAGGGTCCGACTATCCATGGGTCTGCACCTTGCACTTGTTATTTACATCATTGCAAAGAAAGTGTAAACTGCATGCAGAGCAATGGAGAGTGTAAGTGGGTGCAACCATCTTGAAGTTAACTAAGTTGTGACTCTTATACCAGATCTGGATTCAGCCTCAAAGTCTAAAGTCACTTTCTGTCTTTCTCTCCCAGAATAATCAGTGTTTGGAATTTCTTGACCTTGGAGGTTCCTCACAATACTCCTTACTAGGACTCATGAGGAAAACAATGGAAATGACTTGGAGAATGACATGTAATGGACAGTTATTTATAGTCAGTATATCCAGAGTAACAATTGGGTTGATGAAGCAACAGAGGGTCCTGTGGCACCTTTAAGACTAACAGAAGTATTGGAGCATAAGCTTTCGTGGGTGAATGCCCACTTCATCAGACGCAAGGGTTGATGCTTAGTTATGGCTATTCTTTCCTACATGTACAAAGTTTTCAAATTGATCACCAAAACTTGGGATCAGGAAAGAATTCCTCCAAGAGTGTAATGGGAAGGCCCTTGGATATATTGAATGATTTTTTTTTGAGCATTGATCATTATCTATTGGGCATATCTCACCCAGTGAATTTTTTCTTGTTGCAGTGGATGGACCTTGTTCTTTCCCATCACACTCCTCTCTGTTTCAAAGATGGTGTTCTACCACTGACTTCAGTGAGTGTAAGATCAGTCCCTAAATCTCCTTCACAGTGACTTAGACACACTTCCAAGTCTTTAAAAAACTGTTCTGAGGTAACAAACAGAATGTGCCGGTAGTGTAATGCTGGAGATAGTTCTATGAGGGGAAAACTGTGTGAAGCTGGAGAACTAGAGCTGAGCTACATTTTTTGAACTCCCTCCTCCCCCTCAAAAACAAACAAACAAACAAAAAATAAACCAAACAGGGAAAATTTCTAAAAAAAAATCATAAAATGTTTTCACTTTTTACTGACTTGCACTAAAGGAACATTTTCAGATTAATAAGCCATTAATAGATTTTAGTACAGTACCTTCTGGTATATTTTCTGGGTTATCCAAAGTAATTGCAATTTCATCTTCTTGAATGGCGTCTGGGATTGCTGAGGTTAGTGCAGAAGGAAATGTCTTATTGTCAAAGTTGTTGAGGTTTTCTGTTGTGACCAGTTCAGCCTTTTGGGAAATCTGAATATCTGCATCTTGAGTCAGGTTTCTAGGAGGTTTACCATCACATTTTTCTATTACATTTTCCCTCTGAATATAAAACAGTCATAATTAATATTGTCTTACATTGAAAAGAAGCTTGAATGTACAAGGAAATGAAATACCACAAGCTCAGACATGTGCGAGGAAAATGTGCATCTTCCTTCCCCACCAGTCCTGTAATACAGAATGAGCCAGCACAGAAGTTGTTCATTGGTCTCCCTCTAATCCCCTAGATCCACATGGTTTGTGAGCTTGCAAGCCCTGCTTCCTGGCAGAACAATTAGGAAGAGGTCTGCAAAGAGACCCTAGTAGATTTACTCTCTCTTAGCCCCCTCCTGCTGTTTTACCTGCAGAAGGAGGTGATCAGAATCTGGAGCAATAATTCCTCTTGTCCATTCCCTCTTTGCATCTTATTAAATTCTTGGCTTTAACAACCTCATGTGGGAACGAGTTCCATAGTCTAACTGTGTGTTGTGTGAACAGTATTTCATTTGATCAGTTTTGAATTTTCCACCTTTCAATTTAATTGAATACCCCCTTGTTCTTGTGTTAAGAGACAGGGAGAACAGAAGGTCCAGATCTGCATTCTGTAAATTATTCATTATTTTGTATACTTTTATCACATCCTGGCTTATTTGTCTCCTTTCTAAGGTAAATAATCACAGTCTTTTCAATCTCTTTGTATATGAGAGTTTTTTCATGCCCCTGATTAACCCCCTTCCTGTTCTACAACGCTACCGAGGAATCTGTCGTCTACTCACAAGCACAGCAATCCATAAATGCAGTGATCCTACCTCAATGGTCCACTTAAAGTGTGGTTAGTCCTGTTCTTAATTCTAATGATTTATTTTGAAAATAATTGATTTGCAATATTTTAAGTGAGAAAAAAGAATGAATTTCTCTCACTTTTAAACTTTGGTTAACTTCTCCCCCACATAGGGGGTGTCTCACCAGAATGAAAACAAATTCAAAACACAAAATGAATGAAGAATGAAGAATGAAAAATGTTTCTTTCCACGTTTTTCACCAAGCAAGCACTGCTTTTTTTGGGACCAGATCTGCTAGTAAAATGCTTCAAATAGCAGAGGCGCCTGCCTGTAGGACAATAATGTGCTTTATATTTTAAGTAAAAAACAAGTGTTTTATTTTAACCTTTTTTCCTCTATTTTTCTTAGCTGACTCCACTAGTTGGCTGCAGCCCCATGATAAGCAGCAGTAGGTGGGAATCTGGAACTTGCTGCTCCGTCCTCCAAAAGGAAGATCCAAACCCAGGTGACGCTGGGAAGCCAGCGGAGGGATGGGGGATACTCAGGCCAGGTTACTGGGGTGGGGGTGTAAGGAGAGATACTAGAGGTTGTTGGAGGGGGAGAAGAAAAGGAAATGAGAGAGGATGCTCTGAAAAGAATATTGGGTCTAGGAATGGGAGCAGCTGAATGTGGAGCAAGAACGAAAACAGACTGGGGAAGGGAAATTGCTCAATGTGTGCATTTTGGGGAGGGGGCAGGGGGAGGGAGAGACAAGGCAGCTGTGGACAGGCAGGATTGGAGGGAAGCTGGCCTGGAGATAGCTTAGTGGAAAGGATTTGTTTTAACTCTTTTCCTCCTTGCAGCTGCCCATCTGGCTCCACAGCGCCTTTTCCCTGATCAACTTCCCTGCCAGCATCCCATTGTTGTATGCAGTATTGTAACCATGTTGGTCCCAGGGTATTGGAGAAACAAGGTGGATGAGGTCACATCTTTTATTGCACCAACTTTGTGGGAGAGAGAGACAGGCTTCCAAGTTCATACAGAGCTTAAAGAAGAGCTCTGTGTAGCTCGAAAGCTTCTATCTTTCACCAACAGAAGCTGGTCCAATAAAAGACGTGACCTCACCCACCTTGTCTCTCTAACATCCCACTGAACAGTTTCCCTTCCTCAGTCTTGCTGAGCATCTGCTCCCTGCTTAGTTGCACCTCCACTCAGCACCTTCTCTGCCTGGCCCCACTGCATTTAGTAACCTCCTTCTTTTTCTCACAGCAAAATCCCCACAATTACTGTTCTATTTCTCAGCAGCCTCCTGAACTTGCGGACTTTTGACTAGGGATTAGAAATACACTATAGGAAAATCAGGACCTGTCAATCTGAGTAATGGGGAGAAAGGGAATCCTGCCGTCCTGACATCGGTGCTTTAGCTCTTGAATGTCTAGGGTTCCCACCATCAAGTGTGATGGAGTGAACTGGCTTGCTTGTTACTCGCATTGGGACTCTGTCCCCCACCCTCCCGCTGTTCAACATTCAGCCAGCAGAGGGCTTTCTAAATCCCAAGGGTCAGAAAATGGAAGTACAGCCTGAGGTTTGAGGGGACTGGACTTGGGAGAGAGCTGGAGGCTGCCTGGGAGCTGGCTGCAGAGGGAAGGCCAGGCAGCAGGCATCCTGAAGGCTATGAGTCAGACACACACCCTGTTGCTGGCAGGGGACTAGAAGTATCTTCAGCAGAAAGATACAGAGCTGGGGGCTGCAGGCAGGAAAACGACGTAGAGAGCCCCCCAATGAGACTTTGACCTTATTACCACTGTGTGTCTAGCCTGCCCTTAGAGGGTTTGAATTAGCAACTGTTGGTCTATCTTATATTGTAACTAGGGCTGTCAAGCAGTTAAAAAAATTAATCGCGATTAATCGCACGATTTAAAAAATTAAGCGCGATTAATCACACTGTTAAATAATAACAGAATACCATTTATTTAAATATGTTTGGATGTTTTCTATATTTTCAAATATATTGATTTCAATTACAACACAGAATACAAAGTGTACAGTGCTCACTTTATATTTATTTTTTATTACAAGTATATGCACTTTAAAAAAACAAAAGAAATACTATTTTTCAGTTCACCTAATACAAGTACTGTAGTGCAATCTCTTTATCATGAAAGTTGAACTTACAAATGTAGAATTATGTACAAAAAAAACTGCATTCAAAAATAAAACAAAGTCCACTCAGTCCTACTTCTTGTTCAGCCAATCGCTCAGACAAACAAGTTTGGTTATCATAGAATCATAGAATATCAGGGTTGGAAGGGACCTCAGGAGGCCATCTAGTCCAACCCCCTGCTCAAAGCAGGACCAATCCCCAGACACTTTTTTACCCCAGTTCCCTAAATGGCCCCCTCAAGGATTGGTTACATTTGCAGGAGATAATTCTGCCCGCTTCTTGTTTACAATGTCACCTGAAAGTGAGAACAGGCATTCTCGTGGCATTGTTGTAGCCAGCGTTGCAAGATATTTACCTGCCAGATGTGCTAAAGATTCATATGTGCCTTCATGCTTCAACCACCATTCCAAAGGACATGCGTCCATGCTGATGACAGGTTCTGCTCGATAACGATCCAAAGCAGTGCGGACTGACGCCTGTTCATTTTCATCATCTGAGTCAGATGCCACCAGCAGAAGGTTGATTTTCGTTTTTGGTGGTTTGGGTTCTGTAGTTTCTGCATCAGAGTGTTGCTCTTTTAAGACTCCTGAAAGCATCCTCCACACCTCTTCCCTCTCAGATTTTGGAAGGCACTTCAGATTCTTAAACCTTGGGTTGAGTGCTGTAGCTATCTTTAGAAATCTCACATTGGTACCTTCTTTGTGTTTTGTTAAATCTGCAGTGAAAGTGTTCTTAAAATGAACAACATGTGCTTGGTCATCATCTGAGACGGCTATAACATGAAATATATGGCAGAATGCGGGTAAAACAGAGCAGGGGACATGCAATTCCCCCCTCACCCCCAAGGAGTTCAGTCACAAATTTAATTAATGCATTATTTTTTTAATGAGCATCATTAGCATGGAAACATCCTCTGGAATGGTGGCTGAAGCATGAAGGGGTGTACGAATGTTTAGCATATCTGGCACGTAAATACCCTGCAATGCCGGCTACAAAAGTGCCATGCAAATGCCTGTTCTCACTTTCAGGTGACATTGTACATAAGAAGAGGGCAGCATTATCTCCTGTAAATGTAAACAAACTTGTTTGTCTTATCGATTGGCTGAACAAGGAGTAGGACTGAGTGGACTTGTAGGCTCTGAAGTTTTACATTGTTTTGTTTTTGAGTGCAGTTATGTAACAAACAAAATCTACATTTGTAAATTGCACTTTCACAACAAAGAGATTGCACTACAGTACTTGTATGAAGTGAATTGAAAAATACTATTTCTTTTATCATTTTTACAGTGCAAATATATGTAATCAAAAATAATATACACTTTGATTTCAATTACAACACAGAATATAATATATATGAAAATGTAGAAAAACATCCAAAATACTTAATAAATTTCAATTGGTATTCTATTGTTTAACAGTGCAATTAAAACTGCGATTCATCATGATTAATTTTTTTGAGTTAATTGCGTGAGTTAACTGCGATTAATTGACAGCCCTAGTTGTAACATTGTAAAAACAGGTTTTTAATCTAATGTCCCATGAAAAACGTTGGGTATAATTTGTGGGAAAAACAGGTCTCTCAAAGCTTGAATGCATTTTGTGAGTTAGTAAAATGCTTGGAAAAGTTTGAAGCTTACCAAACTTCAAACTCTTAGGTTAGTCCATGCCTACTACACATTTGCAATACCCAAATCACAATTAAATAAATTGTCTTTAGAGTGTATATAAAAAACAAAATAAAATATGTTTAATTTGACAACATATTATTAAAACCACACTATATCAACTGGGAATATGAGATGTCATAAGCGTTTTAGGCAAAGCAATCAAATAGTCTCCCAGGATTTTACACACTGCTTGTTAAGAAAACAAATTTTCATCTCACGTTTTGCAAGCTGTCACCTTATATACAGTACATCAGAAAACTTGCCATGACTGGTTTTACTGCCAGACCTCTTAAGAGCTAATTGGTTAAGCACCTGGGCAGGAAGCTTTTTGGCAGAAACACTGTTTTCGACAAGGGCTAGCTATAAAGTTCTGGATGGCAAATTATAATCATTAAGGCTCTCTTCTACAAAAGAACACACATCATGCAAATACATTGCTTGGAGAAATTACCGTGCATGAAAGGACGGGCCATGTGTTATATTTATCCAATGGCTTATGGCTCAAATTTGAACATGGAAAGAATCTTTTAAGGGTCAAACTTTCAACAGGCTTCTGTAATTACACTTACAAAAATTGAAATTGCGTCTATTTGCATTCACCAAAACCCTCATCTTCATGTAGAAATGCCAGTTTGAGTGTAAAACCAGCATTTGCAAACACAGCTACTCATTCGACTTATGTAAACACAGTTTGTTATACATGCAAAAGAATGCACTTGCAATTTTTGCAGTTGCAAATTAGAAGGCTTGTTGAAAATTTGTCCTTAAGAGTTTACATTTTTCTTTGATTTTGTGTGGAAACACTTGATTAATCTATTGATTGGAGCAGGTTGAATACTACAAAAATAATGTTTGTGAATATTTGTTTGAATTGCAAGTAGTTATTTGGTTTGACCATCTTACTATCTTTTTATTATATGCCATTCATGAACATTGTTGCCAGTGTTTATGTTAATATTTGGCGAATCTTTTGGTTCTTTTTGGCCAGAATTTTCTCAAAGCAGTTAGGCACCGAAGTATCATTGAATTTCAGTGTGGAGTTGGGTGCTTTATTCCCTTATGCTCCTTTTGAAAATCTCAGCCTCTAGGAATATCCATGTTCAGGTGAAAGCAAGAGTACATGCTGAACATTTTCGCCTGATCCAAAAACAATGGAAATTTGTCCTCAATGGGCTTTGGATCAGGCCATATTTGCTATTTTTTTCTTTGCTACGAATTGGTTACTCTCCTGGTTTTAAAATGTTTTAGGCTCCGGTTCTGCAAACATTACTTTGTGTGCTTTCATTTTTATGCGCCCGTATATTCTTATTGAGCTCAGGGAGACCACTCTTGCACTTACAGTAAAGCACATGCATAAATTTGCAGATCTGGGGCCTTTGTTATTCAGTTGTGGATTGGAAACTATATTTTGTGATTTAGTGACCAATCACAGACTGCGACTAACAAATAGCAAATATTTGGCTTTATAAGGAATAAAAAGAGCATCTATCCATCCTCTTTAGGCACCTTTGATGAAATATGACATACAAACATCAAATACCCACATCATTATAACTAAACTGCTGCAATATCGTCTCATGTAAATCCAAACCAGAAGACCAGACAAACTAACAGATGAAAAATCCTCCCTCTCCATCAATTAGCCACCCTCACGCCTCTCCCCCACTTTCAAATACTTCTGGGGGGTGTGAGAGGGGGTGAGCTGGATTGAGTGCTCTGCTGCGTGCTCTACAGGCCTTTGGATTTGGGCTATTACAGACCAAAGCAGAAAAGCTGCACGGAGAGAATGTTGTAGTGAAGCTTCAGAACAGGTACCTCTGCAGGTGTTGGCAGCACAGTCCAGTGGCACTGGGCCTAGGACTCAGCAGACCTGGGTTCTATGTCTGCCTCTGACCTGCTGTGTGACCTCAAGCAAGGGGATGGATCACTTGATGATTACCTGTTCTGTTCATTCCCTCTGGGGCACCTGGCATTGGCCACTGTCAGAAGGCAGGATATTGGGCTAGATGGACCTGTGGTCTGACCCATTATGGCTGTTCTTAACATCACCTCTCTCTCTGGTTTTGTTTCCCCTCCTGCCCTTTGTCTGACCTGTCTCTTGGTGTATAGCAAGTTTTCTTTCTTTCCTTGATTATACTTTCAGTATTTTTTGGCCTGAGTTTTACCTTTTTGTAGACATAAGCATAAAATAGCTGTTGCTAAAGAACAGGCAAGGGAATACTGGGCAAATATTAACATATATTAAAAAAATGGTCAGTCTAGATGATACATATTTTAAGATGTTAAGGGAATTGGCAAGTGGACTGTATCACTACTAGTTATGATTTAAGAGACCTCATTGCGGGGAATAATTAGAAGAGTTAATCATGTGTATGGCTTGGACAGGTAAAAATTAAACATGATCAGTTACAAATATTTGTAGAGCATAAACACCAAGGTAGAGAAATTATTTATGGTCATGCAAAAGGGTGTAACTAGGAGTAATGTGATGAAATTAAGAAACAAACAATTTGGGCTGAATATCTGGGAAAGCTCCCTACCAGGGAGATCTATTGAGTTATTGAATAGTCTCCAAATAGAACTGGTAGAAGGCTTGAACCTACGAACTTTTAAATGTACACTTTACCAACCACTTATTAATGAACAATAGGGAATGGATCTGCAATGGCAGGGCCATGGACAAGATGGGACTACTCATTTTTTTCCATTCGTAATTTTTGTGATTCTGTTATTCATATTGAATCAGATGCTAAGCGAGTCAAGGGGATTCTTAAGTTACCTGGCTTTGTCCCCATTGCAGTAGTGACATGTGCCCTGTTTAAATTTATGACTCATTTTATTAAAGAACGCATATACGATTATAGTGAAAATACCTATTATTTTTTCTCTTAATCTGATCAGAAGCCAAATGCTAGTGAGGTGTTTTCATTACATTAATTCCCCCATGTAGGATACATAATGGGAATCCACCCATTTAGGAAAACCAGTTTCAATGATGGCTTAAGAAAAAGTGACTAAAATAATAGGAATTTCCTGTGAAAATTCCTCCATTTATTCCTTATTTTTAATTATTTTATTAAAACGGAGTCCTGTGCTTCTATTCATTTTTTTATTTGTAAATGTGTTGGAGGTATTTTGGCCACTTTTAAATATGATTTCTAATAATTTAACATCTGTAACTAAGAACTTACTGGTTTAAACTTTTATTACAATATCTTTTGGGGATTATAATTTTTAATTCCTAATTGTTCCTGCCCTCTCCCTGGAAGAATGGGCTATGCAGGCTTCTTCCTCCATTTTGCTGAGTAACCTTCATGAACTGGCTCTGAAGCTGCTCTGAGGCCTATGGATGGGATTCCTTCCCCCACTAGGACCTGCTACTCAGGCTGGTGAGATGGAATTAGAATGGAAACATGCATATGCTAGCGTGACTCCAGGGCTGTGTGCTGGGATACAGATCTAGACCTACTTAAACTCTGCTCTCTAATTTCTAGAGCAGTCAATTGGACTGTCTCAAAATACAGTTTGTCTGGGGCTAAGCCTTTGACTGGGATTCTAATCTCTGATGTGCATTGTTTAGTAATTGAAACATTCCCTACTGCACTTGTATGTTAGAAGTTGGAATCTGGCTTCCTGTCTGTCTCGTTTCTGCCTGAAGCAAAATTTTTATGACTGAACTGTGAACCCCTTAGTAAAAATGGTTGTAAAAGAAAAGCTTACAGACTTTTTAGCTAATTGTGTCCTCAGCAATTATTGCTATATAGTATTTTCTAATCTTAGCTTCTTTCTCTCAGTTAGTCGGGGTTAAAACCTGAACCTAAACTACAGTGGTAGAAATTCTACAATGCACACAGGAGACAAGAATGGAAATGAGTAACTTTTCAGACTCCCATTCACTTTAGTGAACTTAAAATTAGGCCCTCACTGACCAGTCACAAGAGCAAGGTGGTGTGTGGTCAGGCAGAAACGAACTTTCCCTTTTCTTATTGGAAAAATCGTCTGTTCTGTAAAGAAACAAATTCCCATTAACATTGCAACTGTCAGTTCCAATTTGATTGCTTGTAGAGAAAACGATATAAATTTTCTCTGGGAAAAAATCTGTTACAGTAATCACCTCTGAGAATGCCATGAATGAGTCTCTTTAGACTGTATATATGGCTGTACTTCTGTTACCAATGTTTCCATAGTTTGCGGCATTAGTGCTATACATAATGTATTTAGGGCTACTTTACTCACACAAGCCCTCCTGTTGACTTTGTTGCTTACTTGAGTAGGGTGAACAGAGGTTGGTCCTTAACATGCTGTTTATGAATTGATGTCTTACCTTCATTGTTTCGAGTTCTTTTTGATACTTGGCCAACTTCTTCAGTAATAAGCAATAAGAAGCCATGATAGAAGATGGTTTGTTATTTATCAAAACATTGATAACTTCTGAAAGCCTGAGCTCCATTGTTTCTGTCATGTAGTTTAGAACAACAGGGCTCAGTTCATCAGGACAAAGTCTGAAAAATTAGGAATGCTCATTTTAACAACAACAACAACAAAAAAACCCAAACCAAGAAATGTACAAGTGTAGTTGCATGGATTTATAAGTGAGCAGTGCAGTCATCAGTGGGCTATAAATAATTTGACAGTCCGGATACTCAACATCCTTTACATATACAAAACTTTGAGATACAGAGTTACATAACCTTAAATATTCTGTTGGACAACACCAAGATCATTGCTGGGCTAAGACTCGGTTACAACATTGTTAGGTATTCCACTGCTGATGCAGAGTGGATGGATTAATTTGAAAGGATGTTTCCCAAGTTTAAGATTGCAGCATGACAAGAAGCAAATAGTTAATGATCTGTCATGATTTCGTTTGTTTGTTTGTTTATTTGTTTTTTGGTCTTCAACATAGGAGTCTGGGAGGGAGTGATACAGAGAAAATCTGTGTGTGGAAAAGGATGGGAAGATCTGAGGAGGTTGGAGGATCTCAAGGAGTAAATAAAAGATCTTAGGGAAGTTGGAGAGGATTTTTATACATAAAATTACTCAGTAAAGCTACAATTATAAATAACTTCCAAATAGACATGTAAGTGTTTTCATAAGCAGATTGAATGAATTTGGAGGGGGTACTTTAGAAATGTCTAGATATCTGGTTTAAAAAATTCCAAAGATTCTTTTCCAAACATTTTTATAATATTACAGGAAGCAGGGACAAAGTCAATGCAGCTGGTTTGAGCCCCACCATAAAGGAACTGCAGGTCAGTTTTTTTTTTATTTGTTTCATGGGTGCAAACCCACTGACTTCTACAGAATTGGGCCCAAACATTTTCCCTAAATCAAATGATTCTTAGTTAGAAATAATAAAAGCTCTATCACTGAAATTAGATATTTTAGAAGAGCATGAAAATACTAATATGAAACACTAATTAATAAAACTGTGAAGATGGAGAATTCATGTATAAAGTGTCATATTACCTCTTCAGAGACAGATAGTTAAGAAATAATAAGACAGTGGGCCAAATTTTATCCTCAGAGTGGGAGCTGCATATGCATATATATGAGAAAACAACTGGCCTGAAAAGGCAGTGTTTGGTGGTGTCTTGCATCTGTTTGCACACTTCTGCTGTTTAATAGGTGCAGTGATTTGACTGGGAAAACATGAACTACAGTAGAGCCCAATTTTGCAGATACACCTCTACCTTGATATAACGCGACCCGATATAACACAAATTTGGATATAACGCGGTAATGCAGTGCTCTGGGCGGGCGGGGCTGCGCACTCCGGCGGATCAAAGCAAGTTCGATATAACGCGGTTTCACCTATAATGCAGTAAGATTTTTTGGCTCCTGAGGACAGCGTTATATCGGGGTAGAAGTGTATGTGAGAATAATATCAACGTAGCAAATTCAGCATAAGTTTTTTCAAAATCTCTCAGATGGGAATATACTATGTAATTTTGTAGTGAAGAAATAACTGGAATCAAAAAATCTAGAAATTTAATGTCACCAATTAAACATATCCAGAAAAAAAATAATGCAATATATGCACATAGCAACATAAATGCATTTTGTGTACTTTTTATGTAAAGCAGATCTAAATTAATGAAGGATAAAGTAAAATTTTACTAATTATTGGTAGTACTGGGATTGGCTAAAGCCTCTGAAACTCCATGGGGCAGATACAAGTAAATGGAAGAGAGATTTGAAATTACCTATTTTTATATGTAATAGAATTCAGTGATTTCCTGATGAATACGTCATTCAGCCATTTGTCTTTAATTGCGTCTTTAACAGCAGGCCGCTTAGCAGGATCAGGCTCAAGTAAGGAATGCATGAAGTGCACAGCTCCTGTACAGAAATTCAGATGAAATGGCTTGACCTCTATAGTAGTGTCCGTTTATTCAAACAGTGTGAAGTTACTCATGTGCAGAGGCACAAACTCAGCCCTATTCTGAGGATCTGGGGCATGGTCAGGTATTTAAGTGGGTTATAAGCAGAGCTGCCTGGGAAAGGATTTTCCTGTCCCATGAAAATTTTTGAGATGGCAAAATTTTTTCCCATCCCAGATCAGGATGAAAAGTCAAAATCTTGAAATTTTTTGCAGAACAATGTTCCAAAAAATATTTCAGATTGGGTGGTCAATCAGAATGTTTCTTTCTGATAATTTTGAAACGTTTTATGTCAATTTCAACCTTTTAAATATTTAAAAACTTTTTAGTATATTTTCTAACATTTTGAAGCAAAAAGTCATGTTGAACTTATGAAACTTTTAGTTTTGAAAATGTCAAAACTATTTGACAATTTCAAAACTTTCCAAAATTTTTCAAATCAGGAGATTCATCAGAACTGACCCATGAACAGTTTGAGTTTTGACGAACTGGCATTTTTCTTAAAAAAAAAAAAAAATTTTTTTGTCCGAAAATTTCTGACCAGCTCTAGTTATAAGTATTGGGCTGATCCTCTGCTCAGTAGTAATTTCACTCACACAGTAAAGCTAATCTCACTGACAAGATTTATTGTTTTGTGTGCTTTTGGCACATTTTAGCACTCATGAAAGAGAGCAACTAATAATTTGGCTTCAGCCACTTGTAACACGCACAGATGAAGTACATGTAAATATCCCTGTCTGTATATAGTTCTGCTAATGGAACTCAGTCTCCTCTTTAATACTGCTAATATTCCAGTTTTGGCACATTCCTGAGCAAAAAATGCTAAATGGGGAGTTTTAGAAGTGGAAAAAAATGTTAGATGAAGATTAGACTAGGACCATAACATTTATTTCACCTGTAACCTACCTTAGAAGAGCTCAGGTCTTCAGATATGAAAACCTCGTTCATTACTTCCCTAACATGTCTAACCTCCAACGAGGAAGGTTATCAATTGGAACAACTGAAATTTTCACACTGTCCCACTAACAATAGCTTTTAATGTAGAAAAATAGAGGATGAGATAATACACTTCCTATTAACCAGACTCTTTATGATGATTAAATGACAAGAAATCATTAAAATGATGAATATGTATGGTATTTATCCCATCAACATTCTTTGGAAGCAATCATCTACCTTATCATGTTACCTCAACATTGTAATTCTGAACTAGATCTAGACAGATTCAATGAGCTGGAATTCTTCACTGCATCTATACAGAGTTTGAGCTCAGTCAGATTCTACTCATCCTGACCCCATGCAAAGTTAAAGTTATGCAATAGGGGAAAACTTTAATATATGCCAGTGGTGAACTGGGCAAAGCAGAGTCTTGCTCTACACTCTGTCCCCTGCCCTTCACACCCTGCCCTTGACACGAATTGAAACTAATGGCGTTACACTCGTAAAATTGCTGTGAGAAAACAACCCAAACCTGTAATGTGCAAGCCAGATGATGCTAAAATGTTATCAGTACAACTGGAAGGAGAAGGTAAACTAAAACCAGAGATATTGAAAAAAAGAATTGTCGAAAGTCTAATGCCAGTGAAAATAAATGTTGGACTTCTAGCACCAAATTCATATTCACCAATATTATCTCTGGCTTTTAAAACCTAGGGCCAAATCCAGAGCTAGTGATTATGATAACTGCCTTTTGAAAATTGAGTCTAAAAGTCTCCATTGACTCTGCCTCGCTAATGAAGGTGATGACTACAGCTTGTGTAAACATTTTGAGTTTCAATTTTTTTTAATGAAAAAGTTCTGTTGTCAACCAGCTGTAGTTATAAGTTTGAACTTTGAAGAATTATGCTTAGAGCAAAAAGTGAGGGAGCTCTTTCACACCACTTATCAAAGGTTTTCACAACTCTGCTTTTGTGTGCATTAAACAGATGGCTTCCTAAACTGGCACACAGCCCACTAAACAAAACCCCATGGGTTTGAATCTCATTTGCACTTAAGGCCACTTTACATCACTCTGGCAGCATAAAGGGTCCTTAAAGTGAGTGTAATTTTTATGTCCGCTCCAACTTTCTTTAAATGTAAATGAGAATTGAACTCTGTGATCTCTCAAGTTTAGGCAACAATGTTATCGTGTCTCTCATCTCTGAGGCAAGATTGAGACAGTCTAGATACCGTGTGATCTTGCCTGTAATAAACAGAACAAAGAAAATGGAAGAGGTGGCTCTTGTCCACCATAGGAATATGATCACCTTACCTCCTGATAACATGGATACTAAACAAGGTAATCACACTGTCTTCCTTATTGTGAGGTTGTTACATTAACTTTGCTACTGAGGTTAAAAATGTTATCTTATCTATATTATATATCTCTATATATAAAATAGGAGTGGGTTACCAGAAGAGATATTGGATGGAATGGGGCTGATCTCACCATTGACCATCTTTTGATGTAGTTGCTTGATGTTGAATGGTTCCACAATGAAGGGCAATGTGCCAGTTAGCATAGCAAATGTACTAACACCTCTGTCAAGGAAAAACACAATAAATACATCAGAGCTACAGATAACTGTGGTAAATACAGGAAACAAAATCCAGGGTTCAAGTTTCTGAGTCTTG
The DNA here is from genome assembly GCF_002925995.2 of Terrapene triunguis. Lineage (NCBI taxonomy): Eukaryota > Metazoa > Chordata > Testudines > Emydidae > Terrapene > Terrapene triunguis. The sequence continues at coordinate 16,809 of NW_020691078.1, forward strand.
ACTTTTGACATCAAGAGCAGGTTGAAAATCATCTCTAAGTAGTGATACACGTTGAATCACCAACTGAAATTATTTTCTCTATGTGCATGCCATTTAGCTTTAGAAAATCAGTCTACAGCATAGACAGTAAAAGAATAAATTGTGGGTGGATGGGAATATTAATCTGTTTGAGTGGAAGATGCAGGATGAATAGTATTGGAAGTGGAAATCTGCTATTTGTTCACAAAATAAGTACAGCACATGCAGTGACAGTGCACCATTCTTAGCCCATCCAACCCAAAGGCTTTGGTTCTGACATGGAATGGCCACCCAACAGGGGGTAAAATGATCATTCAATCCTTGGAGTATTTGCAGAGACTGCCAACCTAGGTGTTAGGTAGCACCTGTTGCCACTAGCAAATTTCATTAAAGGTCACAGATTCAGTGTGGATAAGTATCCACATGTCTGAATGCTTATCCAACTGTCTTCAGTTTTCAAACTTGGTCTGAATATCTCATGTGAACAGGCCATTTCACACTATTCATGGCACTTCCTGAACTAGTTGGGTCAGAAAGACCACAGCATCAGCCTGGTATTCTGTCATTCCCTGTTTCCAACTGGACCAGAAAGTACCAAAGACTGTGAAAATGAAAAATCTGGTCAAACTTTATTGACCTGGAAATAGGCTTGATTCACTTCAAATTTCAGGCACTTCTTATTTTGTTTGAGCTGGTATACTTATTACTGCAGATAATTTTGATGATGATACATGTGATGCAGACAACTATATTTGAAGACCACTGTCTTTTCTGCAATCACACCAAAGAACGGTCATGGGATGGGCTGCGTGACATCTTCTGCTAGTTACTAGCTTGGACCAAAACTGAATCAGCCACCTCGAAATGAAAATCTTTATTATCCTCATTATCCAATCTTTTGATACATCCAGTCCTTGAATGTAATATTTCCCCAAAGTGTCCTGATTAAGCTTTCAGCCAGAACAATATTAGAAAGGGGGGTGTTTGTGTGTGTGTGTATAATATTGCAGTGAAACAGCATTGATGTTCAAATTGATTTAATTAGCGGCATCCAAAGTTCTAGATACACAGTATAATCTCATTGAAAATGGATTAAATTTAGCTGGACTGAAAGTGAGAGAGGGTCCCTAAATATTTTCTGATAGTTGGAAAGAACACATGTTGTGCAAATGGATGTGTAATGGCATATAACATTAAGTACATTTGTCTTTTCAACATTGTGAACACTTCCTTTGCCACGCACTTTAAATTGCTGTTGATGATATACATGAGTGGTGCCTTTATGACTGGCAACAGTTCTTTTCATCAGCTTACTGGATGTGAAATCCCCAATGTATGAGAATTTGGGAGTGGGTGGGAGCTACAACCATAGTATCTTTAAAAAAAATATATAAAAAAAGTAATGCACAAAATGTAGTTACTTAACAACAATGTATTTAACATTTGAAGCTGGAAACTGACTATACATTATGCTTGAAAATTTATGGTCTATAACAGACTGCTGCTCTTCCGTCTTGCTGAAATATCTGGCTATATTTATACAATATAGCAGCTGTTTTCTTAATTCAGCTGATGTATGAAAGCTAATAATTTTCCATTCCTCCAAAGAAGTTTAAAATCTGATGCACAAAAACCATGTATGGTCAAAGCTAGAGCTGGTGTTTCCTCAGTGGAATCCTAGTTGTATTACTGTTCAATGTGATTTGGTTGGCTAAACATGATTTTGCAATTCTTTGTTTCTGGTGACAACCATTACCTATCAATTTGTCTCTATAAAATCAGCACTTTTACACAACCTAGTTGATATCCTTATTTCATGATAGTTGAACTAAGATAGAAATAACATCATGAGAGTTAAAATTTCACTCTGACAAAGCTCTTTTTCCATGCTGAAGGTCTCAGCAATAACAAATCAAGTTGTAAATTCATTTTTTATGTCTTAGACACAGAAAAATGTCTAAATTAAATACCAAAGGCCACATATAAGTTTTATACAACTGTGTGTGACTCATTGACAGAATTACATCAGTAAATGGCTTTAAGGTTACTATTTTGCATTCATTTTGCAGACATCTCAAACATGAACTAAACTAAATCAGATTTTAGGTGCCGACAACATTCTCTGGGACAAATTCAGCTGTGTAACTCCTTTGTAAACTTAGAGTAGCACTCTTGAAGTCAATGGCAATACTTCAGATTTTTACCAATGTAACTCAATAAAATTTGTCCCTCTGTGCTTAACTTTCTATATCCTGTATGTTTGCGGGGGAGCAGGAAGGGAGGGATGTAAAGAGTCATGGTTAGGCCACAAAATACTGTTATATGGTATGTCTGCCACAACAGTTCTCAAGAACAAATGTGCAGTTAGTGTATGCTATAAAGTCAGTACTATGAAGGTCTAGTTTACACTCTTGGTCACCTGCAGGTATGTAGCTTGACAGGGAACCGTCTGCTTACATACATTTTTATACATCAATTTCAAATGCAAACTATCACTCAGGGACATCAGGTGGACTTGTTAGCATCCTGGTGGACTTTAAGTCCAAAAGCCAAAGAATGGATGTATTTTTATAGGTATTGTAACATTTAATGTCTGTCTCTGTCTATCTATCATTAATACCTGTGTGTTTGTATATGCACTTATATATATGGGGGAATTCTGCGCCACTGCATACGTGCATAATTAATGTGCCGTGCATAATTTTTTTCAGAAGAAAATAACTTCTGCTGGAAAGTTGCTGCAGTTCCGCCTTTTGACCAACAGGGTCCACTGTAGCGCTAGAACAGAACAGCCACTCCTGGGCGGGAACAGTCCCAGCTGCCCATAGGGAAGGGAAGAGGTTGCCTGCCCAGCACCATGTCTGTGGGACCAGGTCAGGAGACAGGGGATATGGGGGGACAGACAGCATGAGGCTGGGGTGGGGGTCACAGACTCGGGTTCATAAGGGCTATTGGGGGAGGACAGATTGGGGCAGGGGCTGAATAGGAGTGAAGGCACTGGGCCACATGGGGATGGGAAGGAGGGGGTGCAGTGACACATGGGGGAATGGGGGTGGCTGAGTGGGGGAACAGAGACACATGGGGACAGGAAAGGGGGTGCAGGGCCACATGGGGGAAGGGGCTGGCTGAGGGGGCATAGAGACACATGGAGACAGGAAAGGGGGTGCAGGGGCACATGGGGGAAGAGGGTGACTGAGTGGGGGTACAGAGACACATGGGGATGGGGGAGGGGGTGCAGGGCCAGAAGGAAGTGGCTGTGTGTGGGCACAGAGACAGATGGGGATGGTGCGGGGTGCAGGGACACATGGGGATGGTGAAGGGGGATGGCTGAGGGGGCACAGAAACACATGGGGATGGGGGAAGGGGGTGTAGGGCCACAAGGGGGGAGGGGGTGGCTGTGGGGGGGCACAGAGACACATGGGGATGGTGTGGGGTGCAGGGACACATGGGGATGGGGCGGATGTGCCTGACTGAATGGGAGAGGCTAGGGGTCAGCCAGGGTCTGCATGCGGGAGGCTCCCTATCAATCCCTCCCTCCCCCTGTTTGATATTTCTCTCACCCACACCCAACAACCCTCCAGGTTCACTCCTACGCTCCTTCCCTCTTCCTCAGCTTCTCTGTTACCCCTGACTCCCCCAGGCCTTTGCACTGCTTCTGGGGGTGGGGGGTGAGGGAAATACGGTTCTGTATTGTAGTTTAAATTAATTATTCAATTTATTATTCAAAATATTATTCAAATTATTATTCTGTATTTATATGGCTAGCAAGGAATCTATTTGACAATAAACATTTGCTGAATATTTTTCATTGTCTGTATTGTTACAGTATCAGAGGGGTAGCCGTGTTAGTCTGGATCTGTGAAAAGCGACAAAGAGGCCTGTGGCACCTTATAGACTAACAGATGTATTGGAGCATAATCTGGTATTCACCCACGGAAGCTTATGCTCCAATACATCTGTTAGTCTATAAGGTGCCACAGGACTCTTTGTCGCTTCGTATTGTTACAGACATACCTGTCAGCAAGTATTTTGAAATAAATTACCAAAATAATGGAAACTCGTGTGATTATATTGTGTTATTTTGACAAATAAAATATGAAAAATTTTGCAGAATTTTAAAATATTGTGTGCAGAATTTTTAATTTTTTGCTTCAGAATTCCCCCAGGTGTAATATATATGCATAGGTAGATGAATAATTTAGGGAAGTCCTGTGGCCTGCATTATACTGGAGGTTGGACTACATGATCACCAATGTTTCCTTCTGGCCTTAGTCTATAAGCTTTTGACCTAGGTCCATTTTCTTTTTTTTTTTCTTGATGAAAATTGGGTTTCTGGTAAATGAAAAGTTTTGAAAATGGTTTTAAATAAAAATAGTGATAAAGAATGTTTGAAAAATTTGTGACAAATGGAAAATGTTGATTAACGCTGACAATTTCCCACAAAAAGCCATTTTCAGCAACAAAAAACCCTTTCTGTTTGAAAGAAGTTGACCATCTCTAGCTACTAGCAAATGAAAATAGTTTTATGTTAGTGAACTTTTTCAGAATAGTGATTGAGATGGAAGTTACTTATACCAATAGATTTTTCAATATGTCCTGGTTAAATATGATGTATTTGTAGACTGCCTGTTATTGTTAGTAGTTATTGTTCATAGTAATAAAATATGGTCTATTCTTAGGGTATGTCTACACCCAGCCGCTAGTTTGGCGCCTGGGAATCGAAGTTCTGGGTTCGACTTATCGCGTCTTGTCTGGACACGATAAGTCGAACCAGGAAGTGATCGCCGTCGACTGCGGTACTCCAGCTAGACGAGAGGAGTACCGCGGCGTCGACGGGGGAGCCTGCCTGCCGCGTGTGGACCGAGGTAAGTTCGAACTAAGGTACGTCGACTTCAGCTACGTTATTCACGTAGCTGAAGTTGCGTACCTTAGTTCGAATTGGGGGGTAAGTGTAGACCAGGCCTTATAGTATAAAGTGTGCATGATGCTTTACAGATAAATAAAATACATGGTCATTGCTCTCAGGAGTCTACAGTTTAGGGACCTAACCCTGAAAAGACCTATGGCTGTGCTTACTCTGATCAGGTCCTATGAGTTATTACACTGACTTCAGTGGAAATATTCACAGTGCACGAAGTTAAACCCATGCATAAGCGTCTGCATAATCGAGGCCTAAAAGTAGCATAATGTCATAATGGCTAGAGGTTGCCCCAAAACACAAGTGCCACCAAACCCTGTATTATCAGAGTCTAAATCATTCAATTTCATAGACTCATAGACTCATAGACTTTAGGTCAGAAGGGACCAATATGGTCATCTAGTCTGACCTCCCGCATGATGCAGACCACAAAAGCTGACCCCCCCACTTTCCCTTAACTCTGCTGTTGAAGTCTCCAGATCGTGATCTAAAGACTTCAAGTTGCAGATAATCTTCCAGCTTGCGCCCCCTGCCCTATGCTGCGGAGGAAGGCGAAAAACCTCCAGGGCCTCTGCCAATCTACCCTGGAGGAAAATTCCTTCCCGACCCCAAATATGGCGATCAGTAGAACCCCGAGCATACAGGCAAGATTCTCTAGCCAGACCCTCATTTTACCAGCGATGGCCGTTATTGCCTAATTGACTAAAATCACGTTATCCCATCAAACCATTCCCTCCATAAACTTATCTAGCCTAATCTTGAAGCCAGAGAGGTCTTTCGCCCCCACCGTTTCCCTCGGAAGGCTGTTCCAAAATTTCACCCCTCTGACGGTTAGAAACCTTCGTCTAATTTCAAGCCTAAATTTCCCCACGGCCAGTTTATATCCATTCGTTCTCGTGTCCACATTAGTACTCAGCTGAAATAATTCCTCTCCCTCCCTGGTATTTATCCCCTTGATATATTTAAAGAGAGCAATCATATCCCCCCTCAGCCTTCTTTTGGTTAGGCTAAACAAACCAAGCTCCTCGAGTCTCCTTTCATAGGAAAGGTTTTCCATTCCTCGGATCATCCTAGTGGCCCTTCTCTGTACCCGTTCCAGTTTGAGTTCATCCTTTTTAAACATAGGAGACCAGAACTGCACACAGTACTCCAAAGTGAGGTCTCACCAGCGCCTTGTATAACGGAAGCAGCACCTCCCTGTCCCTACTAGAAATACCTCGCCTTATGCATCCCAAGATCGCATTAGCTTTTTTCACAGCCACGTCGCATTGCCGACTCATAGTCATCCTGCGATCAACTAGGACTCCGAGGTCCTTCTCCTCCTCCGTCACTTCCAACCTATGCGTCCCTAGCTTATAACTGAAATTCTTGTTAGTCATCCCTAAATGCATCACCTTACACTTCTCACTATTAAATCTCATCCTATTATTATTACTCCAATTTACAAGGTCATCCAAGTCTCCCTGCAGAATATCCCGATCCTTCTCCGAATTGGCAATACCTCCCAACTTTGTGTCATCCGCAAACTTTATCAGCCCACTCCTACATTCGGTTCCGAGGTCAGTAATGAATAGATTAAATAAAATCGGACCCAAAACCGAACCTTGAGGAACCCCACTGGTGACCTCCCTCCAATCTGACAGTTCACCTTTCAGTACTACCCGCTGCAGTCTCCCCTTTAACCAGTTCCTTATCCACCTCTGGATTTTCCTATCGATCCCCATCTTTTCCAATTTAACCAATAATTCCTCATGTGGTACCATATCAAACGCTTTACTAAAATCGAGGTATATTAGATCCACCGCATTTCCTTTATCTAGAAGGTCTGTTACTTTCTCAAAGAAGGAGATCAGGTTGGTTTGGCACGACCTGCCTTTCGTAAACCCATGTTGTAATTTGTCCCAATTGCCATTCACCTCAAGGTCCTTAACTACTTTCTCCTTCAAAATTTTTTCCAAGACCTTGCATACTACAGAAGTTAAACTAACAGGCCTGTAGTTACCCGGGTCACTTTTTTTCCCCTTCTTGAAAATAGGAACCACATTAGCTATTCTCCAGTCCAACGGTACCACCCCCGAGTTTACAGATTCATTAAAAATTATCGCCAAGGGGCTTGCAATTTCTCGCGCCAGTTCCTTCAATATTCTAGGATGAAGATCATCCGGTCCGCCCGATTTAGTCCCGTTTAGCTGGTCAAGTTTGGCTTCCACCTCTGATACTGTAATGTCAATCCCCCCTCCTTTATTCCCCTCTGTCCTACTCCCTCTATTCCTAAACCCTTCATTAGCCTTATTAAAGACCGATGCAAAATATTCATTTAGATATTGTGCCATGCCTAGATTATTCTTAATTTCTTAACTTTCTGATGAGTATATTTTTATAGATCTACTTACATGGACCAGACATCCACCTTTGGGCCATATTTCTTATGAGCTAGGAGTTCTGGGGCAGCATAGGCTGGGCTTCCACACTGGGTGTTCAACAGCTCCTGAGAGAGACCCTCAAACTTAATAGTATTGCTCAGTCCAAAATCTGCCAGATTCACAAAAACAAAGAGTTAGTAGTCTCCTCTGGGACTTATTTATCCTTAACATTTGGCCAAAGACAGGGAAAAAGATTCAGAAATAATACACTGAAACAAGCAATGTTATGAAGGAGGCGACTAGGTACTATTCCCATTTTCCTTTATTTCTTTTTTAGCATTTATAATTAATATTGTAACTTTGTTCTTAAAATACAGTACTGCACTGATTGCTGAATGTGCTCTAAATTTGTAAATAGAATAAACATTCTGCACTTAGGCCTGGTCCACACTACCCCCCCACTTCGGACTAAGGTACACAAATTCAGCTACGTTAATAACGTAGCTGAATTCGAAGTACCTTAATCCGAACTTACCGCGGGTCCAGATGTGGCAGGCAGGATCCCCCGTTGATGCCGCGTACTCCTCTCGCTGAGCTGGAGTACCGGCGTCGACGGCGAGCACTTCCGGGATCGATCCGGGATCGATTTATCGCGTCTAGACAAGACCCGGACCCGGAGGTAAGTGTAGACGTACCCTTAGGGCTTGTGCACTTATACAGGTGCAACTTCCTTAAATTAGAATATGAATTTAAACCAATCTAGTTAAACTGATGCCAAAGACTATGAGTAATCTTAGTTCAGTCTAAGTGGCCTATTTCACTTTAGCTAAAGTTGATTAGTGTGATGGTTCCAGGGTGAGCTATACTTTTGATGCCCCTCCCTCTGCTGTCTCCCCATGAGCGCCCTTTCAAAGCAACGGGCTTGTACATCTCTCAGGGTTGATTTTCACAATTCAGCCCACTCTTACAGTGGAACCCCAAGTCACGCTACCCCTGTTTAACACTGTATTACCTCAGCAGGCCCAAATGGGTTTTAGCCTGCTGTAGACTTCCCTTGAAGAATCTGGGACCTGTATAAAAATGTAGTGTTCAAGACCACATTGTTAAATAATACTTTGTTTTGATCTATCCATAAGAACAGAACAGGGAAGAAATGGCAAAACAATGAAAGCCTAAACTTTTCTCTATTTTCTCCTCTAAACTTGGCATATCTCTCAAACGGGTAGGCCCAACAAGCCTGGGCACATCGTCACAACCTTCTCCCAGGGACCAAGTGACAGCCTGCTCCTCTGCAGACCCTCTGTTTCCCCTGTGTGCTCAGAGGGGCAGTTTATAACCATTTTAAAGCTCTTTGTTTAAGAATTCCCACCTGAATCTCCCTGAGGACACAAGACAGGCTCTTACTGCTTCCCATCCACGGGATAAGCCAGACACTTGATTCCACATGTGGGGAGGTGAATTCCAAAGGAATGAACTCCTATATTGTCTGGTTGAGTACCAGCCATTGGGGCTATCTACAACCATTGAGTTTGATTTCTGCAGGCCAAAGCTAACTAAGGCTTTATCTACACTAGCGACTATACAAGTCCATGCATGTGGTTGTGCTCTAATTCCCCTGTTGTGCACATCTAAACTCCAGAAACTTGTCTGAAGGTGAGTACAGGGCGAGTAAGCTAGCACATGCCTTGGCTGTGGCGTGGACCCAGACCCATATGCAGTGTGGACGGGGGCAAAGGGCACGTTCCAGGTCTTGAGTTTGGATCGTCCTCCATCCCTGTTTCCATAATGTAATGAACCCCTTTCTGCCTGACCCTTACCAATCTATAAAAGTTCCTGTCCCCCTGTTTTCACCAGCAGTACTGAGGTGCACTGAGCACATCAGAACAGTTTTCTGCTGCACTGTTTTGATCTGAAAAAGGGAACATGGATCCTACTCCAAGAGCAGCTGCTTGGCCTGCTGACCATACCCAGGTGCTGATCAATGTGTGGTCAGAGCATACTGTCCTCCACAACTTTGCCTGGAGTGACAGGAACATTCGCCTGTACTGGGAAATGTCATGGAGGCTGGAGAAGGCGAGCATTGAGCAGACACCAGGCCCATGCCGGCAAAGCACTTGAGGCTTCTGTACAGAAGGTCAAAAGACTCAAACAGTCATTCCTGGAGGGCTCATTGTACATGCCCCTTCTACAAAGAGCTGGCCCAGGTGCTGTCAAGGGCTCCCAGTACAGACCCTGAAGTGGCTCATGACCCCTGCTCCTCAACCCCGCTGGCCTCATTGTCTGATGAGGTCCAGAGTGAGGAGGCAGCAGGGACTGTGGAGAAGCCCCAGAGCATGTGATTCTGCACCTCTACCTGGAGGCGGAAGCCCCCCTGACAACTCAAGGAGAACTCCAAGCAGAAGCAGGAACCAGAACCCAAGGCTGGTAAGTTACAATGGACCCCCACCCTGCCGAGCAATATTCCCTCTTGCTCTGGTGCTACATTCCTGATGTTAAGCCCAGCCCCTGCTTCACTTCAACCCTTAAATGGTCCTGAGCAAGACACGGCTATAAGTCGATGATTTTATTGATTTCTGATGAACTACTAATGCAATTGGCAGATGCTATAAAACACATTATTAATGAACAACCATTGTGCTCCGTGTCTGTGCATTTCTTGGACAACAATCAGGCAGTGATGGTCCTGGGGCCATGCCGACTGGAGGAAGGGAGTGGGCGGGTGGAAAGGTCCTGGCTGGGAATGGGACAGTTGTAAAGAGCATATAGTTGTTTGTCTAAAGTTAGTAACTGTTGTCTTCTGTCCCTTGGAAGATTACACAGTTTCAGTGCTTCAACCCTTGCTTTCCCAATCTTATCATCCCCTTACAAATGGGAGCCACTCAGAATGGTGGGTGGATTGAGTTGGAGAGGGGTTAGGTCCAGGAAGAGGAAGGAAACACTTTGCTTGTCTGAGGAAGTTAGTCATAGCCATCTTTTCTCCCTTGGAAGATTACAAAATTTCCCCATTCTTGTCTCTGGTTTTGGGCCTCTCTCCACATGGAACCGTGCTGCACAAGCCAAGGGAAACAGGTGTGAGAAGTAAGTGTGGGGTGGAGGTCTAGCGGTTGGATAAACATAGTCTGGTGTCCCTTTGCTGTGAAGAGGTGAGGGGCTTGTGGTGCTGATTGGAAGTGGTAGGGAAGGAAATAAAGTTGTGGTGTGTTTCTTTTCCCCCCTGTCCATTTCACCATTGCTAGGCAGACATGGGAAAGATTTTCTGGTGATGCTGGGGGTGAGATGAGGTTGGATGCATGGGCAATGTCCGGGGTTCACATCTCCTATTGCATGGAAACTCTGTATGCTAGCTGAGTATATAGTCAATTTCCAGTTGAAGTGCCTCCTAGTCCTGTAAGCATATTAGCAAATTTCTGGTGTAGCAGAAACTCCAGCTGGGTCTTGACGTTCAACCGGAGTGCAAATCTGCTTGGTCTACCTTCATAGCTGCCCAAACCCCTCCATTCAGCAGTATGTAGAGGGATGATCATCAGCAGAAACATCTCTCTGGCATAGATTGCTGGATCTCTCCCACAGGACTGGAAAGCCACCTCTCTTCTATTCTGATACCTTGAAAACTGCTGTGTTCTTCAAATGTTGGCCAGCCTTTAAAGAAGAAATTGCAAACTGGTAACATAGCTCCTGGAAGGAACTGCCCATCTTCCCCTCCTCCCCTTGAGACACTATGAAAATTTAAAATGTTTAAAAACATGACTCCATGTCTCTTACCATTAGTAGCCTCTGCGCCTTCCTCATGGGCTGCAAAAGTCTGAGAATTAAGGATAGTCAAACATTCCTGGAATGCTGAAAAGTATCAAAATTGTGGCCTTCCACAGCAAAGTTATGTTATGTGGGGGGATTTCTTGCCTTACTCCAAAGGAGAAAAATGTATAATGCTGCACTTGTCTTTGAATGGCAGGACCTCTGGTTCCCAAGAAGGAAACCAGTTTGTTGACCAGCAGGAGCAACACCCCAGAGACAGCAGAGGCAGACAGAGAAGGACCTTAGAGGAGTTGCTCATTGGCGTGGACAGGAGGAATCAGGAACAACTGGAGTTCCTCAGGACATGGGAGGATCAGACTCTTCAGCAGAAAGAGGTACTGATAACTGGTTCATGGAGCAGGAGGCACACTTTAGGAATGGGAGCACATCCATAGGGAGCGGCACCATTCCCTTATGGAGAGGCTGATAGACCTGGTGGCCAAATGTGTTTAGGGTGCACCTGCTGCCATGGCCACTATACCTGTCTATGTACTGTTGCCGCCACAACCACCTCCTCCTCTGGCTACCACCCAGCGTGCTGCTGAGGCAGAGGACTCCTCCCCCCCC
>NW_020691079.1:0-5765 GCF_002925995.2 Terrapene triunguis
GGGGGCTGGCCCTGGCTCCAGCGAGCCTGCGGCTCTGAGACCCCTTTCTCCGGGCTGAGTCCATGAGCCAGACTCTGGCCCCCAGCCAGGCTCTGCCCACAGACCCACCTGCTCCACGCTGCACAGCTTCTCCACCGTCCCTTTGAAGTGCCGCATGCAGTGCTCGGCCAGGTTCAGGTGCGTGGAGTACTGCGGGGAGAGACCGGGACAGGGGGGAGTTTACTGCGGCACTGCAACACCGGCTGGTCCAGAGCACCCACACCCCCCAGCCCCCAAGGAGGGCCCCTTGGCCAGAGGAGCAGCCCCAATCAGCTGTGTAAGCCGAGTATATAGGGATTGTTTTGCCCAGCACTGAAGTGCAGCCACCTCTGGGATGGAGTGGGGCAGCTGGAGGGGAGGATCAGGAGGAGGGAGCAGCTTCGAAATCAGCCCACGGCTTCTCTGTTAGTCAGCATGAGGTTGGGGGCTTGGAGACCAGCAGGTGTCGGGGTACCTATGCCAGTGGCCAGGAGCTTTCTGTTGGCACGTGACCCAGTGGCACCAGGAGTGGCTCCAACGGGCTGGTTTGGAAGCCCACCAAGGCCCTCTCCTGAGAGCTGCAGCAGCAAGGCGTGGGCGTTACCCAAGGGCTGCCATTGCTGCGGCTAACATGGCAGCTCTGGGCACTGATTGGCAGGCTGCTGCCCATGGTGCCACACAGCACCTGGGGGGGAAATGGCTCTGCCCGACGGGACAGGTCAGAAGCTCTCATCAGGCAGTAAAGCGGAGTGCCCCAGAGTGCCCTGCCCCCCAGAGAGTCCCTACTGTCCCTCACCAGCCCCACAGAGCACCCTGCCCCCCCAGGGGGGGGGCGGGGGCGGATGGGTCCCGGCCCTGGGTGGGGCACGGAGGGGCATATCCGGGGTGATGGATGGGGCACGGAGGGGCGTGTCAGGGGCAGGGCTGAGCGCGCTCACTCGGAGACGTCAGCGATGTGCATGTGGCGTAGCTGCACCCAGAGTTCGTCATCTTCATCCAGCAGCGCCTCCTTCTCCCGCGAGTCGCTGGTGCCCGTTGTCTCGTACCTGCGGAGGGGGGATGGGGTCAGGCTGCGACACCCCTCCCCCGAGCGTGGGAGCTACAGAGCAGTGCAGGTGCCTGGGTCCACCCCCCCAGCCCGCCTGAGGAGGAGTGCGGGGCGCCCCCTGCTGGCAGCCAGGCCCTACCTGTAGGTGTTGTTCTCGATGCTGAGCAGGTCGTAGGCCATGGCCTGGAAGGTGAGCTCATGCAGCAGTGGGGACACCAGGTCGAAGCTCCGGTCCACGATCAGCAGCTGAGAGCGGGCTTTGTCGGGGCCCTGGGGCAAAGGAGAGAGAGACCCGTCACCCCCTGCTCCGGCGGATGGTTCCTGGCCTGGCTTACACGGCACAATCCAATGGGCCCTGGTGGGCCTGAAACTTCACCACCCGCCCTCTGTGCGGCCCAGCCCCCAACCCCAGGGGAAGCCCGGAGACACCCACCAAGCTAGCTGAGACGTGCCCTGGGGTCCCGCCCTGACCGGCAGGGAGAGCTCCCCACCTAGCTGCGCTGCAACGTCCCCTGCAGGGACGGGCCACCTGCCCCTCATGCAAATAGCAATGGCCACTCCCCCAAGCACGCTCTCTGCTCGTGCCTCTCCACCAACGGGAGCATGCCCCTTACAAGGCAGCCCCCCCGACTGCGCCCTGCCCCATATGCAGCGTGGGGAGGGGGGGAACTACACCAGAAGGCCCTGGCTAGTCTATCGTTAACCAACACCAGGCCCAGAGACTCTTTGATATAAGGTCCCAGAGGGGGACAATGGGACGTTATCCCTATGCCCCACCTTGCATCTGAGCTGGGACCCCATATGAGGCTTTAGCTCCCCACTCCCAGCCTGGGTGGCCCCCAGCATCCAGCTGGACAGAGACTACTCAAATGGTCAGCATCTCAGACCCACATCATGGGGGGGGCTGGCCCAGCCCCCGCTCCCTGCCTGATCAGCATGCACTGCCCTCTTGGCGCAGCAGGTGGCGATAGGAGACCAGCCCTGCGCTCCCATGGCAGACGGCTCTGAAACCGGCTCCAGCAGCTCCAGTGGAACCCAAGCCCACACAGAGCACCTCGGCAAGGGGCTGCGTCTGCTCTTCGCTGGGTAGCACAGTCAGGGGGGCCGGGGACGTACAGCCCCTGACGCTTCCCCAACTGTCCCACCTCAGTACGTGGCCCGATTTTCAGACACACTTGGTCTCCACAGCCTCTGGGTAAATGGGTTGAGGCTGATGGGGGAGCGCCTCTCTCGGAGGAGTATCTGGACCCCACCACTGTAGCACTATCATTGCTGCATCCTGCCCCCCCATGCACGTGGGGCTGGGCAGGGCTGTCACCCCATTGCAGAGGGGGATGGAGGCCCAGAGGGGCTGGGTGACTCACCCAAGGTCACACAGGAAGTCTGTGGCAGAGCAGGGACATGAACCCAGAGCTGGCGCCATCATTCCTCTCCAGCACTACCCAGCCTGGGGGGGTTGCTATGCCCAGGGCCCCTCCCGGACTCTGCTCACACCTTTGCCAGTTCAGCTCGGCTGGAGGGATCCCCGAGTGCAGATGGGGGCTGGCGTAACCACCAGGTCACCCCCCAGAACAGAGGGGCGCTTAGTGCACTGGTGAGTGCCACAGCACTGCCTGGGCCAGCTACCCCTCAGGGCTGGCAGCTGGGAAACATCAAGGCAAGAGAAACTAGTGCAGACAAGGCCCCAGGGCGCCGTGACTGTGGGCTGGGTGGCTTTGGAGACCTGACTGCTAGAGGCCATGCTACAAGAGTCCCTGGGGTTCTGCGGCAGCTGGCAAGGCGGGGGCACACTGGACTGGCCAGCCGGGATTGTGCAGCATGGAGCCAGCACTGCATTGAGAGCAGGGGCTTGAGTCAGCACTCCCGGCCCTGCGGTGGGCGTGCTGTCTGGACTCCTGGCTCCTATTCCTGCCTTTGCCACCTACTCGTGGCACGCTGCTCCATGCCTCAGTTTCCCCCGTGTAACATAGGGATAGTGCTGACACCTGTGACAGGGAGGCTTGGCAAGAGTCTCAGGAATATCCCTGGGGGGGCTCAGAGGAGCAGGGTGTGCTCGGAGCAGGACTTTGCCCTCCCCAGCGCCGCTCTCTGACCTGTGCAGGGTTGTGTCTGTGTGTGTGTGGCGGGGGGGTTGGCTGCTCTCTGTGCAGGGCTGTGTGTGTGCGCATGGGGGGGAGGGTTGACCTGTGCCTGTGCAAGGGTGTGTGGGGGGGGGTTTGGTTGCTTTCTGTGCAGGGCAATGTGTGTGTGTGGGGCGGGGAGGGGTGACCTGTACATAAAAGGCTGTTACCAGGAGGAGGGAGATAAATTGTTCTCTTTAACCTCTGAGGATAAAGACGCCATGGGCTTAAATTGCAGCAAGGGCAGTTTAAGTTGGACATTAGGAAAATCTTCCTATCAGGGTGGTGAAGCACTGGAATAAATTGCCTAGGGAGGTTGAGGAATCTCCATCATTGGAGGTTTTTAAGAGCAGGTTGGACAAACACCTGTCAGGGGTGGTAGATAATGCTCAGTCCTGCCATGAGTGCAGGGGACTGGGCTAGATGATCTCCCGAGGTCCCTTCCAATTCTATGATTGGGGGAGTCGGGAGAGAGGCTGCTTTGCAATGGCAGCACCAACTGGCGATTGCTCTTTGGCCAGTGGTAGCACTCACAGCCACTTGGAGATCAGGCCTTATGGCGCCGGGCCCTGCACAAGCACAGAACGAAGACGCTCCTTGTGCCAAGGAGTTGGGGCGCTGTCCCAGTGGCGGGGGTCCCTGGGCGTGCTGTGGAGTGAGGGGGGTTTCCTCATTAGTGTGAGGCGCTTCCTCCCTAGGTCGAGTCCAGTGAGGTGATGCTGTCAAGTGTTTCCAGCAGGAGCACGCTCAGGGCTCTGTGGCTCAGAAGACCACAGAGCTGTTCCCTGTAGAGCTCTGATGGCCAGGCTGTGCGCTCTGAGCTGCTTTGGGGCTCTTTCCGGAAGGCCGTGGTCTGTTTCCCCTGCAGGGCCTGTGTACGCAGTCTGCTCTGGAAAGCGCAGGAGTCTCTGCCACCCCCTTGTGACCGAGGGGATCGCTGGCTCTCTGCCCCATGCAGTGGGGTCCCCGGTGGGGCCGTTGGCTCACGGGATGTGGGCTGAGGTAACTGGCACTTCCTGGGCTTGCTCCTTTGCATGGAGTTGGTGTTCACCACACAGGGTGGCATTAGCCAGGCCAGCTGTTTCCCACCAGTCCCGTTCAGAGGCTCAGTCCTGGCGCTGCACCGAGCCAGTTTGGTTCAAGTCTGAAGCTGGCAGGAGGCTTTTAAACCCCTGTGTTAGTGAGCGGCTGTGGGGCCACACTTGCACTATGGCTCGGGGAGCCCGTGGGGTCGTCTCCCCTCCACTCTGATTGTTTGTCTGAATTGACCCTCCTGTGTTTCCAGGGGCATTTCCTGGCTATCCTGTCCCTGCCAGCCCAGAGTGGCAGATGAACGCCAAGCTGGGCGGGTATTTACCTGGATCCTACCTGTTCTGTTCTCACCCAGCAGGGCCCCAATCCCAATACTGGATGGAACGAGGGGAAGAGCTGCAAGTCCCAGATCTCAGCAAAGGTGAGGATGATGAGAGCTGGCCGGGCCCCCAAACAGATGAGGGATAAATAAGCCCAGCTGAGAGGGGTGGGGGCAGCTGGGACCCACTGCCACCCCTGCAAGCCCTCCTGGCCCAGCTCCTCTCAGAGGTTGTCACCACCCTCTCCCTGATCTGTGTGCACCACTGCACCCATCCCACCACCTGCGCCAGGCCCCCAGAACCATATGAGAGCCATGTCTTGGCTCTCACTGAAAAAGCAAATAATATTTCCAGCCCACACAGAGGCAAAGAAAAGCTTGTGAACGTGAGCTGGGTGGTGCTGACACCTGCCTGATTCTGCAGCAGACTGAAAAAGCTGCAAGAGGTGTGACCACCTCCTTCAATCCCACCTCGGAAACCGGCTCCAGGGAGGGGCGGGGCCATTTGAGTGGTGCCTCGGACTCTGACTGCCATAGTTGGGGCCCTGTCCTAGTCGGCCTCCTGTGGGGACGGCTCATGCCTGATTGCCCATTTGTTCCTGCAGGTGAGAGGCTGGCGAGCGTGACTGGGGCAGAGGATGCTGCACCGGGAAGGGGCGGCACCAGCACTGATGTGGAGCTGGTGGGAGTGTGGCACAAAGACCCTGCTGCGGGGGCAGAGGAAGTTGTGCGAGGAGGCAGTGCCAGGGTGGAGGAGGCTGTACCAGGAGGTAGCGCTGATGCAGAGCCGGCGCGGCACAGAGGCCCCACCATCAGGTGGCCCTTTAAATGCAGTGAGTGTGGGAAGAGCTTCCAGCAGAGTGCCCACCTGGCACAGCACCAGCAGGGTGCCCACGCCAGCCAGCGCCCCCATGCCTGCGCTCACTGCGGCAAGAGCTTCGGGCTGCGCTCCATGCTGGCACGGCACTTGCAGACACACAGTGTCGAACGCCCCCACGCCATGTCCTGACTGCCCCCGCCGCTTCCGCCAGCGAGCCCACCTGCTACGGCTCCGGCTAGCGCACACAGGTGAACGCCCCTTCCCCTGCCCGGTCTGCGGCAAAGCCTTTGCCCTGAGTGCCATGTTGCTGCGGCACCAGCTGGTGCACGTGGGCGAGCACCCCTACCGTTGTGGGGAGTGTGGGCGCAGCTATACACAGAGCTCCTACCTGCGCCAGCACCAGCGCAG
>NW_020691080.1:0-10852 GCF_002925995.2 Terrapene triunguis
ATAAGCTTTCGTGGGTAAGAACCTCACTTCTTCAGATGCAAGTAATGCATGCAGGAATGAAATCAGGAAGGCCAAATCACACTTGGAGTTGCAGCTAGCAAGAGATGTTAAGAGTAACAAGAAGAGTTTCTTCAGGTATGTTAGCAACAAGAAGAAAGTCAAGGAAAGTGTGGGCCCCTTACTGAATGAGGGAGGCAACCTAGTGACCGAGGATGTGGAAAAAGCTAATGTACTCAATGCTTTTTTTGCCTCTGTCTTCACGAACAAGGTCAGCTCCCAGACTGCTGCACTGGGCAGCACAATATGGGGAGAAGGTGACCAGCCCTATGTGGAGAAAGAAGTGGTTCGGGACTATTTAGAAAAACTGGACGTGCACAAGTCCATGAGGCCGGATGCGCTGCATCCGAGGGTGCTAAAGTAGTTGGCGGATGAGATTGCAGAGCCATTAGCCATTATTTTTGAAAACTCATGGCGATCGGGGGAGGTCCCGGATGACTGGAAAAAGGCTAATGTAGTGCCCGTCTTTAAAAAAGGGAAGAAGGAGGATCCGGGGAACTACAGGCCAGTCAGCCTCACCTCAGTCCCTGGAAAAATCATGGAACAGGTTCTCAAGGAATCAATTATGAAACACTTAGAGGAGAGGAAACTGATCAGGAACAGTCAGCATGGATTCACCAAGGGGAAGTCGTGCCTGACTAACCTAATTGCCTTCTATGATGAGATAACTGGCTCTGTGGATGAGGGGAAAGCAGTGGATGTGTTATTCCTTGACTTTAGCAAAGCTTTTGATACGGTCTCCCACAGTATTCTTGCCGCCAAGTTAAAGAAGTATGGGCTGGATGAATGGACTGTAAGGTGGATAGAAAGCTGGCTAGATCGTCGGGCTCAACGGGTAGTGATCGATGGCTCCATGTCTAGTTGGCAGCCGGTTTCAAGCGGAGTGCCCCAAGGGTCGGTCCTGGGGCCGGTTTTGTTTAATATCTTTATTAATGATCTGGAGGATGGTGTGGACTGCACTCTCAGCAAGTTTGCAGATGACACTAAACTGGGAGGCGTGGTAGATACACTAGAGGGTAGAGATCGGATACAGAGGGACCTAGACAAATTAGAGGATTGGGCCAAAAAAAACCTGATGAGGTTCAACAAGGACAAGTGCAGAGTCCTGCACTTAGGACGGAAGAATCCCATGCACTGCTACAGACTAGGGACCGAATGGCTGGGTAGCAGTTCTGCAGAAAAGGACCTAGGGGGTCACAGTGGACGAGAAGCTGGATATGAGTCAACAGTGTGCTCTTGTTGCCAAGAAGGCTAATGGCATTTTGGGCTGTATAAGTAGGAGCATTGCCAGCAGATCGAGGAACGTGATCGTTCCCCTTTATTCAACATTGGTGAGGCCTCATCTGGAGTACTGTGTCCAGTTTTGGGCCCCACACTACAAGAAGGATGTGGAAAAATTGGAAAGAGTCCAGCGGAGGGCAACAAAAATGATTAGGGGGCTGGAGCACATGACTTATGAGGAGAGGCTGAGGGAACTGGGATTGTTTAGTCTCCAGAAGAGAAGAATGAGGGGGATTTGATAGCTGCTTTCAACTACCTGAGGGGGGGTTCCAAAAAGGATGGAGCTCGGCTGTTCTCAGTGGTGGCAGATGACAGAACAAGGAGCAATGGTCTCAAGTTGCAGTGAGGGAGGTCCAGGTTGGATATTAGGAAAAACTTTTTCACTAGGAGGGTGGTGAAGCACTGGAATGCATTACCTAGGGAGGTGGTGGAGTCTCCTTCTTTGGAGGTTTTTAAGGCCCGGCTTGACAAAGCCCTGGCTGGGATGATTTAGTTGGGAATTGGTCCTGCTTTGAGCAGGGGGTTGGACTAGATGACCTCCTGAGGTCCCTTCCAACCCTGATATTCTATGATTCTATGATTCTAAGGTCACAGTCAGTGGCAGAGCCAGGAATAGAACCAAGATCTTCTGCATTCCCATCCTGTATTTTAACCCCAAGAACTTGCTTCCATCCTGGCTTCAGTTTCCCTCCTGTACTAGGTGCAACTCCCACCCTAATACAATAAGGTGATGCAAAACACTGGATAACTGTTGCTCGTGAATTCAAAATCAATACACCCATACCATTCTGCCAATAGGTTGCTAAAACACGTTCTTTGAGGCCTGATTCAGCAAGGCACAGAAACAGTCCTTAAGCCCATCCCTATTCAGAAAATTACTTAAGCATGCACTTAAGTCTCAGGCCTTGTCTACACTACCAGGTTTTGTCGCCAAAACTGCCATTTGTCAACCCAAACAGTGAGTGCATACACACTGCAAGGCGACTTTTGTTGGGGAAAATGCCTGGTTTGGGTGACAAAATTCGTCCACCCTCACGAGAGATTTAAGTCTTTT
Organism: Terrapene triunguis; assembly: GCF_002925995.2. Taxonomy (NCBI): domain Eukaryota; kingdom Metazoa; phylum Chordata; order Testudines; family Emydidae; genus Terrapene; species Terrapene triunguis. The sequence goes on from NW_020691080.1 coordinate 2,393, forward strand.
TCCTCTACATTTTTGTCGACAAAGTGCAAGTGTAGACACCATGCTTCATTTCATCGCCTTAACTGACCTCCAGGAGGTTTCCCACAATGACCATCCTGACCCGCTCTGGTCAGCAGTTTGAACTCCACTGCCCTGCAGCCAGGTAAACAACCACCCGCCCCTCCCCCTTAGAAGCCCCAGGAATTTTTGAAATTCTATTTCCTGTTTGCTCGGCGTGGAGCGGTCTCATCGCATTTTCCCAGGTGACCATGGCAGCTTATTGCAGCAAACACTCTCCCGCTTGGACCACTGCAGAGCTGTTGGATCTGCTCAGTATATGGGGAGAGGAGGCTGTGCAGTCCCAGCTGCGCTTGAACCGTAGGAATTGGGATACCTATGGGCAGATTTCTTGAGGCTTGTGTGAAAACGGCTATAACTGGGACACTCTGCAAGTGCAGAGCGAAGATAAAGGAGCTGAGGCAAGTGTACCATAAGGCAAGGGAGGCAAACTGATGCTCAGGTGCTTCTCCTAAGACCTGCTGGTTCTATAAGGAGCTGGATGCTATCCTCGGTCGTGACCCCACCTCCATGGCCAAGAGCCCCATGAATACTTTGGAGGGCACAGAGGCGGCGGAAAGAGGACCTAACCCGGAGGACGAAGTTATTATTGAAGAGGTGGAGTTAGATGAGGATATGCAGCTCCCAGCAGAGTCGCCCGGTAGGGCGGGCAGGCAGCCAGGAACTATTCTCCACTCCAGATGTGTCTAGCCAGTCTCAGCAGTTGCTCTACGGCGAGCAAGAAGCAGGAGATGAGACTCCTGGTAAGTGGCTGTGGTTTGTGTAGTGTGGAGGTGGGTTCAAGCTATAGAAATGTGGGATGTTGGCTGTGTTTCTGTGTGCTGGACATTTCCCTGTGCAGCTAATCAGTACAGCGGAACAGGGTGTTGATGCACGCTGAGATCTCACGGGAATCCTCCAGAGAAATCTCCAGGAAAGTTTCCTGGAGGTACTCGGTAATCCTCTGCCCAAGTTTCCGTGGCAGAGTAGCTTTGTTCCTTCCCCCATTGTAGGAAACTTTCCCACGCCACTCATCAATCACTTGTGCAGAGACCAAAGCAGCACATAGGCGAGCAGCATTGGGAGCAGGGCGGAAGCCACAAGCATGGAGTAGATGTACCATCATTTCCCTGCTTACCCTTAGCAGTGAGATGTCTGCTAGAATTACACCCGCCTGTGGAAAAGTGTGGGAGAATTTTAGAATTTGTTCCCTAGAATGCTGCACCACAACCTTTGCAAACAGCATGTGCTCTTTTCCACATGTGGTGTAGCCCTCCCCCCCCAGCTCCCTTGCCAACACTCACCATGCTTTGGCTGTTTGCGGAGATGTGTGCCTGGCTAGGGTCAATGAGAAAGTGATGGCAATGTTGCAAAAGGTGTGTTTAACAGAAATGTTTCAATGCTGTGCGTGAATTTAACAATCCCACTTCTGTGCATTGTCCCCTGTGCTTCATCAGATGTGGCCTTCAGGAACACCCCACGCACCCCGGCCAAGCATCTCCACCAGATAAGAAAGCGTCCAAGATGCAGCAAAGAAGACATGTTCCGGGAGGTCCTACAGTGCTGCAATACAGAAAAAAGGAACGAAAGGAGTGCTGGGAAGCCGAACGGTCGGACAGAAAAGAGAATCACGTGTTTGTTAAGGACGCTAATGAGCAGATGATTAAAGTAACGGAGGAGCAAACGCAGATGCTGAAGTCGTTAAAGTGCTGTAGACTGAGCAAATCAGTGCTCAACCTCCACTGCAGCACATTCAGAACTCTTTTCCATGCCTCCCCCCAAACTCCACTTGCACATTCCTTTCCACCTTCCAGGGCTTCTCGGTTTCCCCTTCACTCCACCTCCTCAGACAACTTTCACAATGATAGCTGGACCTAAACACAGCTGTGAGAGTCTGCCTTTCCATGGCTCCTCCTTTCCCGCCAAGCATCTGTGTGTTTGTGTGTGCTGTTTCTTGTGCAATAAAAGCAAACTTTTATAATGGTAAATCATCTTTATTTTTTTTCTACAAGGTGAGATTGCAGGCACTGCCAATACATGCACAGGCATTGTAATCACTTTATTACAGGAATATAAGGCCCCAAATGTCACCATTGCCTCCTACGAAAACTACATGTAATGTAACATTGAACATGTAAGGAAACATTGATTGCCCCCTCGTAAAACTACATGTAACGTAACATTGAAGCAGCTCGGACAGAGATATATGTTACTGGTGGTCATTGTCAAAATGCTGCCTCAAAGAATCCCTGATTCAAATAGCTCCCCTCTGGGGTCCTCTGACAGCCCTGGTATCTGGCTGCTCAAAATCAGCGGCCAAGCGGTCTGCCTCAGCACTCCACCCCTGAGCAAACCTTTCACCCTTAGCTTCACAGAGATTATGCAACATACAGCATGCAGCTATGACCATAGGAATATTATCCTCAGTGAGGACCAACCTGCCATAAAGGCATCGACCCACATTGACCCCAGCGCACCTTTAATCTGCCGAAGGCACATTCCATTGTCATCCGGCACCTAGTGAGCCTGTTTTTGAACTGCTCCTTACTGCTGTCCAGGTGTCCCGTGTAAGGTTTCATGAGCCATGGCTGTAGGGGGTACGCAGGGTCCCCCAGGATCATTGTGGGCATTTCAACACTCCCCATTGTAATCTTCTGGTTAGGAAAGAAAGTCCCCACTTGCAGCTTTCTCTACAGGCTGGTGTTCCTGACGATGCATGCGTCACGCACCTTCCCAGACCACCCCATGTTGATATCAATGAAACACCCACATTGACCCCGAAGCACCTGCAACACCATGGAGAAGTACCCCTTCCTATTGATGTACTCCATCGCAGGGTGCTCTGGTGCCAAAATTGGAATGTGTGTGCCATCTATCACCCCTCCACAGTTTGAGAAACCTATTTCTGCAAAGCCATCCACTAATTCACGCACATGTCCCAGAGTCACGGTCCTTCATAGGAGGATGCGATTTATTGCCCTGGACACTTGCATTAATGCAGCCCCAACGGTCAACTTCCCCACTCCAAATTGGTTTGCAACCGACCAGTAGCAGTCTAAAGTTGCCAGCTTTTGCTCACACAGCAATTGCCACACGCTTTTCTACCAAGAGGCAGATCTGGGGCAAGCTCCGCGCACAGTTCCAGGAAGGCGGCTTTCCACATCCAAAAGATCTGTAGCCACGGCTCATCGTCCCTCATCTGCATGACGATACAATCCCACCATTCAATGCTTGTTTCTCGAGCCCTATGATGTTATACCCTATGCACTTGATCTGTGAATGCCAAAAGCAATCTAAGTGCTCCTATCCATATCCTGCAGAATGTCGGGCGCCCGCGAGTCTTCTTCAGATAGGAACTTCACGATTAACTGCACTGCCATCCATGATGTTTTCATGACAATTAACAAAGCATAGGAGAGCCGTGCGGGATCCATCCCTTCTCATAAAGATGCCGGGGTACACAGCAAAGAAGGGCCGCTGAAAAATGCCGCCAAAGGAAAGCCGGAAGCCCATGGAGTGCTGGGACAGAAAATAATGCATCACGGGACATTTAGCACTGTCCCAAGATGCACCGTGATCTGCTCCGTCGTTCCATAACACCTAGTGACAGAAGGACTGTGGGATAGGTACCCACAGTACATTGCTCACACTGTCGATGATGGTCCCCCCACTGTGGATGCGATCTGCCAACAGAGGGAGCAAGTCTGAACACGAAATTGCAATTTTTATTATGTCGACTTTTGGGTGTCGACATCACTTTTGTCGACACAAATTGGTAGTGTAGACATGGCCTCAGTGAGTTAAATCTCAAATTAAGCACATACTTAACTGATCTGTTGAAATGCTTTTCTTGGTTTTATGACTACCAGTGTTAGAAACAAACAAACAGAAGGCTCTATTGAAGGGTGTATTTACAGAGCCCAGCTCTTTGAACAGAAAGGACAACATCAGATAGTATCAGCATGTTTACAATATGAATAATAAAAGAAGAGATAAGCCTAACTGAACTAAAGATGTGACTGACTTGGCTGCTGTATCTATTTTAATATTTATTTTATTATTGTGATGTTTGGTGTTGTTCAACTCCACAAAAAAGTTTTCTGTAAAACGACCCCATTTTTAATATTATTTTTACAGGGATGTAACAACTCATTCATGACTAATTTTGCTGACTGATAACAAGTTTTTCAGCATATAGATTATATGCTTTAGCTGATACTTAAAGATACACCCCACTGTGGTAACTGAGTATTTCTCCATCACACAGCTTTGTGCATAATCTACACTGGACCAGGAGTAGCCAGAATAACTGCAAACTAGTAATCATGTTAACTAAGTTGTAGAAGCCTCAGATCAAAGTTGGATCAGCAAGGCAATAGCAATTCCAAATCCTAGCTGCCTTCACCACTCCTCCAACTGTTAAGCAAGACCAACAACTACCTTTTAAAAATGATCCCTTCAGCACATTATCCAAGAACCCTAATATCCTTGTAATGTCTACACACACAATGCATTTATTAGGAAGGCCTCTATATGCACTCTGAAACCAACATAACCCACATGTGAAAATGCCTCTTACAATCCTGAATACTAGCATGTGCTGCCTTTTCTGCTCCTACTAATGCATACCAATTTCCAGCATCAATAAAAATAACAGCAAAGAAATAACCCAGACAAGCATTTGGGCTCCATTAACTCCCCCCCCCCCTCCGCCGTTCACTTCCAAAGTGGATCTAATCAGAAGCATGGAAAAGGTTTATGCTTTTCTTCCATTTCCCTTCCCGGCCTATGGAGGAGCAGGTACGTGATGAGGGCTATGTACTGACAGGGATGCCTGATATAGGAAAAAGGGTAAGATAGGAGGAAAAGGTGATGACCAATGGTCTGATTCAAAGCCACTGAAGTCAATGAGTCCTTTTATTGTCTTCCAAGGGCTTTGGGTCAGTCTCTGTTCGAGCAGCAGTCAGAATAAACATCATATCTGGACAAAACACAAAAATGATCCAAGGTGCTATTCACATGGGGACAGATGTCCACAGCTTGCCCTCACTTAAGACATTCTTCTTAAAATGGCTACCATCTCCTATGGTTCTCAGTGGGACTCGGATGACAGGCAAAGATGACCCTGTTTACTGACTCCTCAGTGTTCTTCTCCACCTCATCCCATAGGGGGCCGTCATCTTCCCTGAGCGCAATTTGGAGGTGACCATTAGGAATGATGGGGGGGGGGAGGGCGACATTTTGAAAGAGGATGATTTTTTATCTGAAGAAGATTTTATGTGTTAGCCTTTACTGATGGGAAAACTTCCAGCTATAAATAAATAAATAAATAAAAACATTTACCAATAAGTGCAAGTATTTCTCTTCAGATATTACCTGTTACACCAGATCTACTCAAATAGAGGGGGAAACTCAGATCTGTGTGCGTGTGAGCACACACATGCACAGCGTAGTGCAAAGCACAGGAGGGATGGGAAATCAGGTGTTTGCACATGCAGGGGACTGTGGAGAACATGATGGAGGAGAATCGGTTTGCTTGTGCAGAGGAATCTGGAGGTCAGGAGGGAGAGGGAATTTGTATTGGAAACCTGTGTGTATGCACATGCACATAAGCATGTTGGAATACAGGAGGGAGGGGGAAACTGAACTGAACACTGGCTGTTTTGTGCAGCTCCAATGACACAGCACAGCTTTAAACCCAGTTTAACTAGTCAGTATGTCTGGCCAGGTTACTTTGTGATGCACCTGAGTGGCATAAAGCATCAAGAGTGTATCTGTGAATCTGGCCCTAAAAGATTTAAGCTTATTAGAATTATCCAATTAGAATTATCACATAATAATATCCTCATTTCGTTTCTTATTTTATGCTCACGTATTATTTTTTAATAAAAAAAAGGAAATTTCAACACAAAAACTATATTAAAATGCAGTTAAAATATGAGTGATTTAGGGTAAAATACATTACAGGGATGTTTTAATTGTGCACAAAACAACCCAGGAAAGTCTGAGTTAAGATTAAATTTAAAAGCAATCCAAACATATTAAGGTCTGGAAAGTCAGTTAGGGAACCCAAACAGCTTTAACTCTGCCCTATAGTGACACCATAGCAAAAGAACAATATAATGTATATTCTAACATCAGTTGAATCTAATCAATTTAAGACTACAAACATGAATATGCCATAATCATAATCATATTAGGCATCACTAGAGGGCTGAGTTAAGGTAGTCTGCGTGCCTGAAATGTGAATTGCTAGACCCTTAACATGTTTGGATTTATTTTGAGTTTATCCCTAAATCTGAATTTCCTGGGTTTATCATGCTTGTTTTTTTGAATAATTAAACCATCCCAGAAATGTATTTTACTCTAAATTACTGATGTACTCTCAACTCTAACCCTATGTTAATGCAGTTTTTGTTTGAGAACACTAAGATGGGTGTATTTAAAATAAATAAATGGTATATTTTAATGCCTTTATCACCTAATTCCTAATTTTAGCAATTAGCCCTAGATATAATTAACAAATCTGTTTCTTTTATTGAAAACTAGCAAATATTAGCTCAATTTAACATATTTACGAAATCCATTTTCTGTACAAAAACAATAAATACAGAAGGAGAATGTCATTTATTTGTTAAAAATGAAACGCAAAAATTATCTCCCCATCCCTGCTAAACCTTCGCCCCAATGTTCTTGTATAAAAAACAAACAAACAGAAGAAGAAAAAAGTCCCTAGATTTCTAATGCAGAGAGCTTTGAGTGGGAGTTCTCTCAAGCCCAGGAATATTTCTGGTTGTCAGAGGCTAAAAAGATTATTTATTGTTTCCTTCCTAAACCCAGCTCCACTGCCACCTGTTCAGAATTTAATATAAAGCTGTTAAACAAAACCAGAACTTTGATGCTGATTGCGAAAACAAGTTTCACTGTATCTGACCCTAGAATCACTTACTACTGATCCACAAGCAAAGGAATTTGATTTTTTTTTAGCACAGCTATCTTTTTACCTTTATAAGCTGTTTAAAAAATGTAAATAAAATAACTCAGTGGACAATAGAGGGCATTCATCCCACAGAAAGACAGCCGCCACCCTTAGACATGAAATATCGCAGCACATTAAGTCATGAGACCCCGCTAATCAAAGCTGACAGGGCACTGAATGTGATTTCTGCTGAGACTTAGCGATATCATGGGGCACTGAAGCATGCACAGCCTGCCAGACTGCCCCTGTTCATGTGACAATGGCTTTTATTCGCTAAAGGGGCCTGCAAGTGACAAGAGTCTCCTTTGTCTTTAGATTCCTGCATTTGGAGTGCAGGAGAGGTTCATTCAACCAGCCCCAGACACTCTTTGAAAGGCTGAAGTGTAACATAAGATGACCATGAAACACTAGCTTGCCTTCTGCCTACCCCTCATTCTTCTAAAGCACAGCCTGGCCTATTCAGCGTCTCTTCACAGAATAGCATCGCACTATATTAGCCTCTGGTCTGCTGAATTCCATCATTGTTTAAAAAATACCGGCGGCCATCTTGGTTTTCATAAAGCCATTCACCAACACCGAAATGGAGAGCTCAAGAAAGAGAGTTCTGAAAGACTACAATACTATCAGCGCCCTGGAGTCCTGCACAACACATGGTGTGCATGGCATTTTGTCCAGGCTCAGCCTGAACACAATACAATCTAATACACTAACATTAGATAGCTCAATGTATGGTTTAGGACGACTACTGAAACTCACCTTGCAACTATGCTTGGCTCATGAAAGCAGCTGTATAAGAAAGAGGAAATATATCTAAAGGCACCCCAGCTGTAACTGTATAAATAGACATTTTAAATCCCTCTGCTTAGATACTATCCCCGTTACCAAACAATAGTATACACTCTAATTGTCAGCTTTGTCAACACCATCGTACTGCATTCCATCAGCAGCTGCCATCAACTGCATTCACACCAGAACGGATACACACCCAGAAACGTGCCACACAGACACTTCTGCCTTTTTCCTTAACTGTCACCTTACTTACAGTCAGAAAAATAAAGCTCCCACTATATGTTTTGGGAGCAGTGGTGCCATCCAGTGGCCAGTGAGGCTCATCTCATCCTCCCATACTCAGAGGGGTGCCTCACAGAATGCATTTACTACCCGCGACTATTATAGTAGAACCTCAGACTTACGAACACCAGAGTTACTAACTGACCAATCAACCACACCCCTCATTTGGAACTGTAAGTATGCAATCAGGCAGCAGCAGAGGCCAAAAAAAAAAAAAAGAAAGAAAAAAGAAAATACAGTACAGTATTGTGTTAAACGTCAACTATTAAAAAATTAAAGGGAAAGCAGCATTTTTCTTCTGCATAGTAAAGTTTCAAAGCTGTATTAAAAAGACGGTTACTCACCGTTGTAACTGTTGTTCTTCGAGATGTGTT
>NW_020691081.1:0-1229 GCF_002925995.2 Terrapene triunguis
ACCCAGTGACTTTTAAGTTTGTGGACACAGAGGCAGAACTTGCCCCCCTTTCTTTACCCAGTTGCCGTCGACTATCCTCTCCACTTACATACCCCCTTCACCCCCTTCCCAAAAAATAAAGTCTGTTCTGTTTTGTTAATGGACACCGTTGTCTTTATTACTGTTTTCGCGGGAATGTTTTAAACCTGGGACACAGACTGTGGCGGGGGGCGGGTTTAGGGTTGTGATGCAAATGATGCCTCTAAACTCCAGGAATGACAGGCTCCGCGGTGGTGGACTGGTTGTTTCAACGGAGCCTGCCAGCCCTCCTGGCCGGGACTGCGTGTATATGTCGGCTATGTGACTGTCTTGCAGGGGGAGGAGGGTTACAGATCCCCTGCTGCGCGGCTCTGTGATCCAGGGTAAGGACCGCTGCATAAGATCTGTAACTGCCCTCCCCCGCCACCAAGTCACAGAGCAACACCACCGCCCCCACCACACAAAACATGAAAACCACCTCCCAGACTGACCAGGATAACTAGTCACTGCACTGTATATGTGCCCTGCTGCTGCACCTGCCCCCTGCTAAAGGTGACTGTCCTGTCCAATGACCAAGGCCCTTCCCCCCCCTCCAGACAGACTCCCCTCCAAAAGAAGAGGATGGAAACAGAAATGAACAGAAACGTATTCTTTATTAACAACCGCACATGGAACGGGGGGGTGAAACTTGGACGGGGTCTTGTGTGTGGCGGGTAGGAAAGGACTTTTCAAATTTTGGGGAATGAGAGCCTTCTAGTGGTAGAGCAGTCCGCAGGGGTGGAGTGAAATTTTTCACGGCCCCTTCCACCCCTCCGTGTTTGGACTTTGGGTGAGGGGGGTATGGGACTTGGTGGCGGGGCAGGGCAGTTACAGAGAGACTGCAGCGGGGCTCTCTCCTCCTGCCTCCGGTCCTGCAGAACATCCACAAGGCGGCGGAGCGTGTCCGTTTGCTCCCTCATTAGTCCAAGCAGCGTTTGAGTCGCCTGCTGGTCCTCCTGTCGCCACCTCTCCTCCCGTTCCATGTTTGCCCGGTGCATTTGGGACAAGTTCTCCCTCCACTGTGTCTGCTGGGCTGCCTGTGCTCGGGAGCATCCCATTAGCTCAGCAAACATGTCTTCCCATGTCCTCTTCTTCCTCCTCCTAATGTGCGCTAGCCTCTGGGCAGATGTGGCTGTGGGAATTGGAAAAAGGGAGTGAATTCCTGAGACAGA
>NW_020691082.1:0-3553 GCF_002925995.2 Terrapene triunguis
GGAGTGTGGGGGGACTCAGGGCCCTGCACCCCCGGCTTCCTGCGATTCACCATGACTCTCAGCCAGCCAGTAAAGCAGGAGGTTTATTTAGACGACAGGAATACAGTCCAAGACAGGTCGTGCAGGCGCAGACAACAGGACCCCCCCCAGTTAGGTCCATCTTGGGGTCCTCGGGCACCCTAGCCCCCCTGGGAGGTCAGAGCCCCGTCTGCCTCCCAGCCATGGTCACTAGCCAGCTCCTCCAACTCTGCCTTCAGCGACCCCTCCCACAGCCTTTGTTCAGTTTCCCGGGCAAAGGTGTCACCTCGCCTCTCCCCCTTCCTGGGTTCTCATGTTACATGCTCAGGTATTCTCCTTCGGTCAGTCTCCCATCCCCCGATGCAGACTATCCTAGCCACACTCCCCTGTCAGCATTCACAGACCACTTTAAGAACAGTCCCAGTTCGTCACATCTCTCCCCCCTCCGAGACCGAACTGAGCAGGGTCACTTTAGCCAGTGACCCGGGGAAGTTTGAACCTACCCCCGTTCCCATGGATGCCCCCGCATCCCTCCCATTCCTTGGTGAGAATTACACCAGGCCCCTCCAGTTTCACGCCCCCCATTAGGTCGGGGGTGCTCGATGGCACTCGTAGTTCGCACGTGGGAAGGTTTATGCGGCCCGTGCCCTTTTCCCACCCCAATACCCCTGGGGTTCCAACTGGGCTGTGGTCTTCTCCCAGCACTCCAGTCTGGAGGTCTGTGCTTCGGGCTCTCTTGGTTCAGAGCCCCCCTTTTAACCTTGGCCACCCTCTGGAAAGGCTCCTCTATGCTGGGTAAGGGTCCTACAGCCGTTTTCCCCTTGTCCCGGGCCTTCCTCCCCCTCTGACAGGGGTCACAGGATCGGCAGTACTGTCGGACAGTAACAAAGACCCCAGGCCAGTAAAAGCTCCGTAGCAGCCTCTGCTGGGTACGCCATGTTCCCTGGTGCCCTGAGAGGGGGGTGTCATGGGCCCGGTACAGCAGCTGGCGGCGATACTTCTGGGGTACCACCAGCTGCCTCCTGATCCCCTCTGACTCCATTTTCCCTGGGGGAGCCCATTCTCGGTACAGGAACCCCTTCTCCCACAGGAACCTTTTCCGGCCACCTCTCCCCATGGTCTGTACCGCACTGAGGTCGGCCAGGTCCCTTATCTTCCGCAAGGAGGGATCTTTCTGCAACTCGGCCTGGAACTCAGCAGCTGGGACAGGGATGGCCACCTGCTCTCTCTCGCCGGCTGGGTCTGAAGCCGCAGCCTCCCTGAGCCGTGTCCCTGGGCGTTCCCTCCCCACCAGGTTAGGGTCCTGTGCCTCGGGCAAGGCACCCTCCCCAAGGCCAGGGCACAGTGCCCCTCGCCGGCTCTGACTGCGGGTCACAACCAGTGCACTTTGTGGGTTGCTTGGCCAGTCCTCCAGGTCCCCCCCCATCAACACCTCAGTGGGCAAATACGGGTGTACCCCCACGTCCTTGGGGCCCTCCTTGGCCCCCCACTTCAGGCGTACCCTCGCCACAGGTACCTTGAATGGGGTCCCACCCACCCCCGTCAGGGTCAGGTAGGTGTTGGGCACCACCCGATCTGAGGCCACCACCTCGGGCCGGACCAGTGTCACCTCTGAGCCCGTATCCCAGTATCCATTGACCTTCCTCCCATCCACTTCCAGGGGAACAAGGTACTCTCTCCAGAGGGACCGCCCCGCGCCCACCGTATAAACCAAAAACCCTGAGTCTGGAGCATCCAGCCCTGCAGAGGAGCTGGCCTGGAGCTCTCCTCCCTCCTTAGCAGTGGTACTCTGCCAGCCCCCCCTTCCCTGGGAATGCTGCCTCTCGCCCGGCTGGGTCTCTACCCAGTCAACTCTCTGTGGGTTCGGTCTGCTCAGTCTGTCCCTGAGCCTGGGGCACTGGGCCCGTATGTGACCTCTCTGGTCACAGTGATAGCAGCCCATGTCTCATGGGTCCCCTCGAGTGGGTTGGATGGACCTGACGCTGGATCTTCCCCTTTGGTGGGGTTTTTCCATATTTTCCCGCTGGGAGGTCCCATGGAGACTCTCGCTCTGCGTTGTGGTGGGACTGTTCCTTTGGGACTCCTCCCTGTTATCCCCTGCCCGACTGTTCACAAACTCATCGGCCAACTGGTCTGCGTGCTGCGGGTTCTCTGGCTTTTGGTCCATCAACCATCGCCTCACGTCGGATGGGCACTGCTCATACACGTGCTCCAGTATGACTAGGTCAAGTAGGTCCTCTATAGTTTGGGCCCCAGCCGTCCACTTGCGGGCATACCCCTGCGCCCGGTTGGCTAGTTGCAGGTATGTGACCTCACGGGTTTTACGCTGATTCCGGAACCTTTGCCGGTACATCTCAGGGGTCAGCCCAAACTCGCGGAGCAGGGCCTTTTTGAACAGTTCGTAGTCCCCTGTCTCCGCCCCTTTCAGTCGGCTGTACACCTCCCTGGCTGTGGGGTCCAGTGAGGGAATGAGAAACTGGAGCCTGTCTTCAGGGTCAACCTGGAGCAGCTCGCAGGTATTCTCAAAGGCCGTCAGGAAGGTATCCATGTCCTCCCCCTCCTTACGCTGGGCCAGCAAACACTTATCAAAGCTCTTTGCCGTCTTGGGTCCTCCCTCGCTCACCGCAGCTGGGGCCCCACTGCTCCTCAGCCTGGCCAGTTCCAGCTCATGCTGACGCTGTTTTTCCCGTTCTACCCGCTCATGCTGACGTTGTCTCTCCTTCTCTTCCTGCTCCTGCTTCAGTTCTTGCTGCCTTAACTCGAGCTCTTTCAGTCTCAACTCCCTGTCACATTCCAGTCGCATCCGCTCCCGGGACGGGGAGCTCCGCCGGGACGATCCCCTGCTGGCTGCCGGGGTCAGGGTGCCCTCGGTATTCGCTGGGCTTCCCCCAACCCCTCCCCTAGGTATAGGTAGGCAGGGTCTCGGGATGTCCTCGGCAGCAGTCTGACCCCTCCCAGCCATGTCAGGCCCCGGGGCCCACGCTGCATCCGCCAGGCGGCTTCTCTTAGGGACAGGGCTCCGTTCATCCAAGCGATCCTTCTCCTCCAGCTGGGCAATGAGCTGTTCTTTGGTGGACCTCCCAATGCGCAGCCCCCTCTGCCTGCACAGCTCCACCAGGTCACTCTTGAGGCGTTTAGCATACATCCTCCTGCTGGCCACTCGCCGGCCTGCGCTCTCCGCTTTCCACCGTTCCAGGGGGACCCCTAGTGTGCCAGCCCCTCTTCAGGTCACCACCTCTCTGCCAGGGTCGAGCTGCAGGGACTCCGCCCTGGGACCGCTCGCTGCGATCCCCCAGAGGACCCTGTTACTGCAAAAGTCCTTCTCACTGGTCACACACTCCCAGGAGTTAATCGCCCCCTGAAACCGTCTCTCTCTGATTCTTCAGCCCACCTGGTCCCCGTCGATCCCCCTTCGTTTTGCTGCTCCCCAGTCACTTACTGCAGGAAGCGCCGTCCACGGGGTGCAGTAGATCCCACCGCTACCACCAGTTGTCGCGGAGTGTGGGGGGACTCAGGGCCCTGCACCCCCGGCTTC
>NW_020691083.1:0-32325 GCF_002925995.2 Terrapene triunguis
AGAGGCTCCTGGTAGGTGCCCCTGCCCTGCCCAGCAGGTTTGCACAGGGGCGTCAGCGACAGCAGCAGGGGGTCTCTGCGCTGGTTGGTGTCTGGGTCATTCAGAAGGTTAAAGGATTTCCAGGGTTGATGCAGGGAGACAGTTCAGGGTCATTTTAAACAGACTCTGCTCTCAGGTACCTGGTGTAAATCAGGAGTGACCCCACTGATGTCAGTGGGGTTAGGGTCAATGTTCCCTATAATTATTTCCACCCATGTGCGGAATGAATTTTGTTATGTGCCCCATATTGAGGTAATGTGCGGATGTGCGCCACCAGTAGAAACCAAAAACCTAGATATAATCTATATTTTAAAAAAGTTACTATAGGGATAATTTCTCCAGCCAGGACAGGTTAGGCATTTTAAAACTCACTACTCAAAGAATTAAATTTAAGTGTAAAAGAGATAAAAAATATGGAATGCATAGACCAATAAAAAAACTAAAATAACACACTTTGAAAGAAGCATCAATAAGTACCAATAACAATAATACAAGTATGTGTTGGAGGGGAGTATGAAAGACAGTGTGTGTGTGTGTGTGTGTGTGTGTGTGTGTAGGTGACAGAGACACACACTGTGTGTGTTTGAGTAAAATAGAGAGAGAGAGAGAGAGAGAGACGCACATTTCCCCTTTAAGTACACTGACCCCAGTTAAGTACGCTGCCTTTTTAAGTAGATCCACATGTTCAGACCCAGCAGCAGCAGCCAGCAAGCTCCCTCCCTCCTGAGCCCTGTTGTGCTGGGGTACAGGGGTGGGGGGAGGGGGACACCCTGACATCAGTGCCCGCCTCCCCCGCTCTGCACAGAAAGCAGGAGGCTCCCAAGAGCAGCTCCAAGGCAGAGGGCAGGAGCAGCAAGGCAGTCGGGGGAGGGACACCTGAAGTGATACACCTGAAGTGCCCAGCACTTGATAGTCTTCTGGGCGGCCACCCAGCTGCACAGCTTAGAGGGACCTTAGGTTAGGGTCAGACTCTTCTGTGCCCCGGTGTTAATTCCCAGTGAAGTCAATTGGTTCATCCCGGGGTAGGTGGGAGCAGCCTCAGGCTCTGCCTCTCTAGCACTGGGGGCAGGGGGAGAGGCCAATAACACTGCTGAACATGCACAGATGTCACAGGGGTCAGGGTGAAGTAGGGGGAGATTTGTGCTGATCACAGAATTTGAGTGTCAGATGTTTCCAGCGATGCCATTGGGTGGTTTGGGCAGCACCATTTGCCAAGGTCTGGTCTACACTTAAATCTGTTGCTGGTGCAGTTATGGGGACTGGGGTTGGGGGTTGGTGATTTTTGGTGACATTTTTATACTAGCAAAAGCCCTAGTGCACACACAGTTCTACTGGCAAAGATATCGAATGAAACACTCTGTGCAGCCCGGACAAGGCTTTGTGCCATTTCCCATGACCCCCACTCACCCCATGTCCCTGCTCTGCCCTGTCGCTGTCTCTCTGTGCACCCCAGAGGCAGATGGAAGTGGAGAGGCAGCTGGTGGTGTTCGAGTGCGAGCGGCTGCGCCAGTTCCTGAATGAACAAGAGCCTCCTGCTGGCTCGGCTGGGAGAGCTGGATGAGGAGATTGGGAGGAGGCGGAGGGAGGAAAACGACACCCACCTGTGCAAGGAGATTTCCTGGCTCAGTGCCTTGATCACGGAGCTGGAGGGGAAGTGTCAGCAACTGGTGCCGGAATTGCTGCAGGTGAGACTGTCAGATGTGCCCAGAGCCCAGTGCAGGGAGGGGACGGCCCCATAGCCACTGGGGGCTCACGTAAGAACATAACAATGGTCATACTGGGTCAGACCAAAGGTCCATCCAGCCCAGTATCCTGTCTACCAACAATGGCCAATGCCAGGTGCCGCAGAGGGAGTGAACCTAACAGAGATCAAGTGATCTCTCTTCTGCCATCCATCTCCACCCTCTGACAAACAGAGGATAGGGACACCATTCCTTACCCATCCTGGCTAATAGCCATTAATGGACTTAACCTCCATGAATTTATCTAGTTCTCTTTTAAACCCTGTTATAGTCCTAGCCTTCACAACCCCCACAGGCAAGGAGATCCACAGGTTGACTGTGCGCTGTGTGAAGAACTTCCTTTTATTTGTTTTAAACCTGCTGCCCATTAATTTCATTTGGTGGCCCCTAGTTCTTATATTATGGGAACAAATAAATAACTTTTCCTTATGCACTTTCTCCACACCACTCATTATTTTATATACCTCTATCATATCCCCCCTTAGTCTCTTCTTTTCCAAGCTGAAAAGTCCTAGCCTCTTTAATCTCTCCTCATATGGGACCCATTCCAAACCTCTAATCATTTTAGTTGCCCTTCTCTGAACCTTTTCTAATGCCAGTATATCTTTTTTGAGATGAGGAGACCACATCTGTATGCAGTATTCAAGATGTGGGCGTACCATGGATTTATATAAGGGCAATAAGAAAGTCTCTGTCTTATTATCCATCCCTTTATTAATGATTCCTAACATCCTATTTGCTTTTTTGACTGCCACTGCATACTGCGTGGATGACTGCAGAGAACTATCTACGATGACTCCAAGATCTCTTTCCTGATTAGTTGTAGCTAAATTAACCCCATCATATTGTATGTATAGTTGGGGTTATTTTTTCCAATGTGCATTACTTTACATTTATCCACATTAAATTTCATTTGCCATTTTGTTGCCCAATCACTTAGTTTTGTGAGATCTTTTTGAAGTTCTTCACAGTCTGCTTTGGTCTTAACTATCGTGAGCAGTTTAGTATCATCTGCAAACTTTGCCACCTCACTGTTTACCCCTTTCTCCAGATCATTTATGAATAAGTTGAATAGGATTGGTCCTAGGACTGACCCTTGGGGAACACCACTAGTTACCCCTCTCCATTCTGAAAATTTACCATTTATTTCTACCCTTTGTTCCCTGTCTTTTAACCAGTTCTCAGTCCATGAAAGGATCTTCCCACTTATCCCATGATAACTTAATTTACGTAAGAGCCTTTGGTGATGGACCTTGTCAAAGGCTTTCTGGAAATCTAAGTACATTATGTCCACTGGATCCCCCTTGTTCACATGTTTTTGACCCCTTCAAAGAACTCTAATAGATTAGTAAGACATGATTTCCCTTTACAGAAACCATGTTGACTTTTGCCCAACAATTTATGTTCTTCTATGTGTCTGACAATTTTATTCTTTACTATTGTTTTGACTAATTTGCCCGGTACCGACGTTAGACTTACCTGTCTGTAATTGCCGGGATCACCTCTAGAGCCCTTTTTAAATATTGGCGTTACATTAGCTATCTTCCAGTCGTTGGGTACAGAAGCCAATTTAAAGGACAGGTTACAAACCCTAGTTAATAGTTCCGCAATTTCACATTTGAGTTCTTTCAGAACTCTTGGGTGAATGCCATCTGGTCCCGGTGACTTGTTACTGTTCAGTTTATCAATTAATTCCAAAACCTCTTCTAGTGACACTTCAATCTGTGACAATTCCTCAGATCTGTCACCTACAAAGGACGGCTCAGGTTTGGGAATCTCCCTAACATCCTCAGCTGTGAAAACTGAAGCAAAGAATTCATTTAGTTTCTCCACAATGACTTTATTGTCTTTAAGTGCTCCTTTTGTATCCCCATCATCCAGGGGCCCCACTGGTTGTTTAGCAGGCTTCCTGCTTCTGATGTACTTAAAAAACATTTTGTTATTACCTTCTGAGTTTTTAGCTAGCTGTTCTTCAAACTCCTTTTTGGCATTTCTTATTACATTTTTACACTGAATTTGACAGTGTTTATGCTCCTTTTTATTTACCTCACTAGGATTGGACTTCCACTTTTTAAAAGATGCCTTTTTATCTCTCACTGCTTCTTTGACATGGTTGTTAAGCCACGGTGGCTCTTTTTTAGTTCTTTTACTGTGTTTTTAAATTTGGGGTATACATTTAAGTTGGGCCTCTATTATGGTGTTTTTGAAAAGTGTCCATGCAGCTTGCAGGGATTTCACTCTAGTCACTGTACCTTTTAATTTCTGTTTAACTAAACCCCTCATTTTTGCATAGTTCCCCTTTCTGAAATTAAATGCCACAGTGTTGGGCTGTTGAGGTGTTCTTCCCACCACAGGAATGTTAAATGTTATTATATTATGATCACTATTTCCAAGCAGTCCTGTTATAGTTACCTCTTGGACCAGCTCCTGGGCGCCACTCAGGACTAAATTGAGAATTTTCTCTTTCCTTGTGGGTTCCTGTACCAGCTGCTCCAAGAAACAGTCATTTAAAGTATCGAGAAATTTTGTCTCTGCATTTCGTCCTGAGGTGACATGTACCCACTCAATAGGGGGATAATTGAAATCCCCCACTATTATTGAGTTTTTTATTTTGATAGCCTCTCTAATCTCCCTTAGCATTTCATCGTCACTATCACTGTCCTGGTGAGGTGGTCGATAATAGATCCCTAATGTTATATTCTTATTAGAGCATGGAATTACTCTCCATAGAGATTCTATGGAACATGTGGATTCATTTAAGATTTTTACTTCATTTTTTCCTACATTTTCTTTCACATACAGTGCCACTCCCTCCGCCCATGACTTGTTCTGTCCTTCCGATATATTTTGTACCCCAGAATGATTGTGTCCCATTGATTGTCCTCACTCCACCAGGTTTCTGTGAAGCCTATTATATCAATATCCTCCTTTAACACGAGGCACTCTAGTTCACCCATCTTATTATTTAGACTTCATGAACCTGGCAAAAAGCCCTCTACCACCATGCTCAAGGTTTCCAACTTTGTCAACGGGACAATAGACAGCAGTCTGAGTGATATCCTCCATCCACCCCCGGCTCTCCAATGATCCGTTTGCTACCCACATCAATTCTGACTATAGAATCGCCTTCTCTATCAGAAGGGTTGTATTCAAGTTCCAGAGCAACAGCCTAGGCTTCAGGAATTGAAACTATGTCACAATTCACTGCTTCGGGGCGATTTTGGTCAATTCAAGACCTCTGTAGCCTTGATCTATTATATAAATGGACTTCATCATAGAACTGCCAAGCTCCCAGGGAAAACTCGGCAATCCTGGATGTTGTTGATCTCCTAACAAAGATGGTGCACTTCATCCCATTTGGTATTGTTCCTACTGCACAGGAGATGGCATGGCTCTTCCTGAAAAATGTCTTCTGCTACCATGGGTTAACAGTGGGCATTATATCGGACCAAATCTGGTGTCAATTTCTAGACTCTTTGGCATCGAGTTCCTCACCTCATCCACCTATCTCCCCCAGACTAATGTGCAAACAGAGAGGGTCAATCAAATCTTGGAGCAGTAGTTTTGCTGCCTTTTGAGTTACCCCCAGGATGAATGGCACCCCCTGCTGTGCTATGCTGAGTTTGCATATATCAATGCAAGCCACACCTCAACCCAACATAGCTCATTTTTTACAAGCCATGGCTTTCACCCTCGCTGCCATCCAGACTTGCCTGTGAGTTCCCCAGTATCAGCTGCTGCAAATTTAACCTCCCATCTACACTGGGTGCAGCAGGAGTTCAAGGAACATTTGCTGTCCTCCAAAGATGCCTTTAAACACCATTCAGACCAAGACTGTCAGGCTCTTCCTAGTCTGGCCATACGGGACAAGATGTGGCTCTCTGCCCACAACCTTAAATAGAGTTTCCCATCCATCAAACTAGACTACCAATACCTGGGCCCCTTCAAGATTACAAAATGGGTGAACCCACTGCCTTTCTGGTTACAGCTGCCTGAGTCCTTGAAGATCCACCCCGTCTTTCACATCTCACTTTAAAAGCCCCAGACTAAGAATCAGACCCTAACTGCTCCAACTCACCACTGCCACCCATAACAGTCCAGGGACAGGAGGAATACTTGGTCCACTGAATCCTCAACTCTCGGTAAGTTAGGGGAAGGCTCCAGTACCTGGTGGACTGGAAAGTCTACAGTCCAGACGTGTGGTCTTGGGAACCAGTAGAGAATATTCATACCCAGGATCTATTGTGAGAGCTCCCTGGGAAGTACCCCAAGAAACTGGGCCATGAGGCCCCTATGAGTTGCCATTGGGGCCTGCCAGTCTCTTGGCAACCTAGCCAGTTCAGCTGGCCTGTAGTAAGCTGCCTAATTGGCTACACTGCCTGATTTGCTTGGAAGAGTCAGCAGACCAGCTCTTAAGTCCACCAGCAACAGTGGTTCAGTGGCAGCTCAAACCATTATCCCATGGCTGGGCTGTGACAGCTCCTGCACCTGCTTGTTCCTGCCTTGTTCTAGCCCTGCTCCTAACTTGGCCTAGAACTTGCCCCTCTCTTGCCTCATTCCAAGTAACCTGGTTCTGACCCTCGGCTCTGATTCCTGACCTCTGACATCAGCTCTAATCACTGGGGCTGGCATCAAACCTCTGACTCCTGTTCTGACCCTGGGCTCTGACTCCTAGGCATGATCACCCATGTCCTGGTCGCAGACACTGAGGAGTTTAATGCCTGTTTTGGTTCAGTCTTCACTAAAATTGTGACTAGATACTCAGCACAACTAATATTAACAGCCAGGGGGAAGGAATGCCAGTGAAAATAGGGAAAGAACAGGTTAAAGTATATTTTGATAATTTAGATGTATTGGAGCTGTCAGAGCCTGATGAAATTCACCCCAGAGCATCCAAAGAACTCCCTGAAACAATCTCAGAACTGTTAATAATGATTGTTGAGAACTAGTGGAGGACAGGTGAGGTCCCAGAGGACTGGAGATGGGCACATTGTACCTATCTTTAAAAAAGGGAACAGAAACGACCCAGGGAATTATAGACCAGTCAGCGTAACTTCAGTACCTGAAAACACACTAGAACAAATGATTAGAGAGCTCTCCTAAGAGATGTGGGAGACCCCAGTTCAATACCTTTCTCTCCCTCACACAGAGGGGATGTGAACATGGGTCTTTTCATACTGCAGGTGAGTGCTCTAACTATCGGGATGGCACATCCTCCACTGGCCAGGTTTTGTCTGAGACTGGATCTGATGGTTGTCCTCTGAGCAGACCTGCTGGATCAGACCTTGCAGGTGAGATAAGCAGAGGAGCACCTCTCTTCCCCAGGGTCATGGTTCGTGCTAGGGATTGGGCAGGAGATAGGTGTGTTGGGCCTAGTGGGGGCAACAGTGCACATGACTACAGGCAGAAAGAGGCACCTAGGGGACTGCTACTGCAAACAATTTGGCTCTGGCCTCCAAGTGAGTTTCGGTTCTTGCTACTGGTAGCAAATTCCTCTGGGAAGCAGTTCCTGACACACTGGCCAGCTTCAGCTGCCTGGCTCTCAACCCCTTCCCCACCTGGGCTCTAGTGCTGAAGCCCCCCCCGCTCAGACCCCCATCCTGGATCACGCCTTTCCCTGTATGAAATATGGAGCAATAATACACTAGCAAGCCGACGAGGGCCTGATCCTGCAAACCCTCCAGTTTCACACATCATGTTGGTCTCAGGGGGGCTGCTGTGACTAAGGGCTGCTGGGGAAGTGGCTGGGGAGATGGGGGGTTGCAGGGGGTGTCGGTGGCTGGGAGCATCTCTGCTGAGCAGCAGGGACCCGGCACCAGATCTGGGCTCTGCTCCCCCGCCTGCTCCTGTTCCCTGTTTTGGAAGGAGCGGGGCTGGGGGGAGAGGAACTCAGGTGATTTATCAGGATCCAGCCCGTTGGGTCAGCGCCCAGGGAGCCCCACGGACTCCTCCTCTCCGGGCTGCTGGTTACAGCGTAACAGTGACGGGACCCGCCGCTTCCCCCCAGGATCTGCCTCCAGCCCTGAGCCTTCGCTGACACTCACACTCGGCCATTGCACTGGGGGGGACTTTCTCCGGGGGCGGGAACCAGCCCCGGGCTCTGCCGACACCAGCCCCGGAGCCTGCAGCTGAGGGGAGAGACCCGGGGGAAGGGCCGGGGCCGGGCAGGAAAGTGACTCTGCACCAACCGCCCCTCCTCGCCCCAGCTCTGCTCGGGGGTCTGCGAGTCCCAGAGCTGCTGCCGCCCTCCCCCAGCGTCTGCAGAAGCCGCCAGTCAGTCACTTCCGATCTCCCCCCTCCCCCACCATCGATCAGCTGTTGTTTCCCAGCCCCGTCCCCACCCAGTGACTCCGGATTTCAGCTCCCCCCCCCCCCCCCCCCGCATCATCCCGCCTCCTCCACCTTCTCCATCCTGCATCCACCCAGGGGCGGGGCTGAGAACTGGCTGCTGCTCTTTGCTGCTTTATTTCCCCAGCCGGACCGAGCTGTGGCGGGCGGGGGAATTACTGACACCCCAGCGATCCCGGGGGGGCAGGGACACCCCTCGGCAAACTGCCCCTCCCAGGCCCATCCCCCCAGCTCCGGGCCCTGCGGGAGGGGCTGGTACTTCCACAGGAATTTGCTCCGCCCCAACCAGCCGGGGCACAGACCGGGACTTCCACCGGCGGGGGGCTCGGCCCGTCCATCCAGCTACAAAGGTAACAGAAATAACGATGACGGGTCGGGTCTCGAACCCTCCGGCGCGGTGACTCCCTGTACGGAGCGGGGGCAGCAGCCTGGGTGAGTGACCTGGGGATTTATGGTACAAACTCCCCCCCCCGCGCCCCCCAGGGAATGGCCGGTTTCTCCCTCCCCCCTCTTTTGTTATTTCCAGATTCTGTGAATCCCTCCCAGCCCCACCCCAGTCTGCAGGGCCATTGCCCCGAGGGAGGGCAGGTGCTGTTACCACTGCTGCCCACCCTACGGGTGCCGGTGTGATATGACGCCACGAAAAGCAACCCTCCCGTTTTGCAACTGGGTGCGGTTTCTGCCACGCAACTTGACAGCTGGGTTACTTGCTATGGCCTGGTCCATGGGGTTGCGAATCAGGAGGGATGGGGTATGTGGTCAAAAACAATCCCGATCTGCTTCCTGACCAGAGTGGCCCCTTTCATTGAATTTGTGAAAAGGGAGGTAAGGTTTGGGGGAACGGAGCATGCCCCTGAGCCCAAGGTGAGACCAGAGTGGCCCCTTTCATTTTTTCCACTGGCTTCCTCCTTGTTTATTTCCAATGACTTGGCTGCTCATGCATCTGTCACTGGTCCAGGGATGGTTGCAAAACGGGAGGGATGGGGTTTGTGGTCGAAAACACTCACGGTCTGCTTCCTCCTGGCTAATGTGCCAAATTGATCTATTGCATGATTGAGGCGCGCTGTTTCACTTTTTTGTGTGTGAATCCGTGAAAAGGGAGGTAAGGTTTGGGGGTACGGAGCATGCTCAGTTCGGGGGAGCATGCTCAGTACACCCAAAGTAGGGAAACGGGAGCAGGGTCTGTTTGTGCCGCTGCACCAGCCAGGGCAGGGGGTTCTTCACCTCCCCCCAGAGCTCTGTCAGTGGGAGTTACTGGGGGGGGCCGCGAGTCTGTGACATGGAGCCCTGATCAGGCCCCTTCCTGGCCAACACTGGCTGCTCTGTGGGCAACACCAGCCCTGGAGGCTGTCCCAGTGTAGAGGAAATTCCAGGCAGTCTGGTTCCTGGGAGGATTTTACACCACCGCACAGCCTGACAGGGGTCGCATGGCTGGGTGCAGCGTGAGCCTAAAGCTCTTCGTCTCTAAGGGTGCGTCTACACTGCAGCTGGGAGGTGCGATTCTCATGGCAGGCAGAGAGACACCTGCTTCCTCTGCTCAAGCTAGTGCAATAGAAGTAGTGGTGTAATGGGGGGAGGGGGGATAGCATGGGCGGGGGCTTGAGCTAGCCACCCAGGTATATACCTAAGGGGGTCCAGGTGGGTTTGTTCTCAGGCACCTAAACCCGAGCTGCTGCCTGTGTTCTCCCAGGTAGTGTTACATGCTAGTTTAGCTGTACTAGCTCCAGCAGAGCTATCACATGTCTATCTACCCCCACGGGGAAGCTCGCTCCCAGCTGCAGTGTAGACGTACCCTGAGAGAGGTTTAAATGTTGCAGATCCCAGACCTGGGGTGACCCTGTTCAGAATTCATCCCTGACATTTGCACCAAGGCCAGAGGCAATGAGGATGGGTCACTGACATGTAAAATCACCAGGGCTGGGGACTGATCTCGGAGGTCCCCAGAGAGCAGGGCCGGCTCTAGGCACCAGCACCCCATTTACTTCCTGCAGCCCTCCCCGGGCCCCCTACCCCTGCTCCGCCTGCTCCCCTGAGCGCGCCACCGCTCCGCTTCTCCCCCTCCCTCCCAGGCTTGCCGCAAAACAGCTGATTCGCACGGCAAGCCTGGGAGGGAGCAGGGAGAAGCGGAGCGGCGGCGGCACGCTCAGGGGAGCAGGTGGAGCGGAGGTGAGCTGCGGGGGTGGGGGGCGCGGGGAGGGCTGCAGGAAGTAAACAGGGGGGCAGAGGAACCGCTCCCCCCCCAGCTCACCTCCTCCCCCGAGCGTGCAGCTGCTCCGCTTCTCCCCACTCCCTCCCAGGCTTGCCTGGAGGGGTAGGAGGGGAAATGCGGCGTGCCCGGGGAAGGAGGCAGGGCCGGGGATTTGGGGAAGGGGTTGGAATGGGGCGGAGCTGGGGGGGGCATTTTTTTTGCTTGGGGTGGCAAAAAACTTGGAGCTGCCCTGCCAGAGAGCCCTCACCTGGGACAGGTGTGGTCAGGTGATGGAGCCACTTTACCACAGCAGTCAGTGGCCATTCGTACCATGCTGGCTTGTTTTCCTTAAGATGTCCCATTCCACAGTAGTGTCTGAATGCCCCAACTGAGATGGGGACCCCATTGTGCTGGGCGTTGGCTACACCAATAGTGAGGGACCGTCCCTGCTCTCCGGAGTGTATTACAATCTAAATTAGACCAGAGAGCTCCACGGGTGCAGCCATGGTGTGAGTGTGGTATGAACCGGCTGCTGGCACAGTGACATCTGACCCTGCTCAGAGCCAGGGCAGACGAGGACTGTGGGGGAAATCCCGTCCCTTCTGGTGTATGTTAGGCAGCAGTGAGGCTTGTTACCGCCTCCCCACTGCCCCATGGTACTGTCCTGTCACTGCATCACACTCACTCGCCATCTGGTTTGTTATTTCCCCTGTTCCCCAGACCAAACTACGATGATGGGGAAATTCCCCTCGTTCTCCCCCGGCTCCACAGTGAGCTCCGTTCTGCCCGGCTACGTCGCTCTCTGCCTCGCTCTACAGGTTCACAGGCTGGAGTCAGGTAGGAGCTCCAGCTTCCTTGCTGGGTTTGCTGCTGTTACTATTACTGGTCATCACCGTCCATCTCACATCACTGCCTTGTCTTGTAAACCACGTCTGCTCAACCTGCCAACAACCAGTCACAGGGCACTGCTGGGTCCCCAGTAGCCATGTTTGCTACCTATATGCAATCTTGTCAGGCCTAGCTACACACATGCTGCTGCTGTGACTGGAGGCTTCTAAGAGAAAGAACATGGTGAGCGTCATTACAGGGCTCACAAACTATTTAAAGGGACACTACCAAATTCCTATAGACTGCACTGCCAGACCGACTGTAAGTCATAGATCAGACTTTTCAGCCACAAACAGATCACGAATCTCCGGCTCTGGTTATGAAATGAAAACCCACAAGTCATTCATACTGCACTAGGCACATCTGACTAGGGCTGAGAGCGAGACCTCCTCTCACAATGAGGATGGGAGGATATTTGCTGGCTTCTTCATTCTGTATCCTTGGAGAAGGCCTTATCATGTCCCACTCCACCCCCGGGGCCGTCTGCACAGCTACTTGGGCATTTTGGTTCCCTCCTGCTGTGGTTTCTGTAATGATCTTGGGGCTCATGAAACAACAACTCAGTGAATGGGAAAGGAATAAAACTTTTAATAAAACAAACTAGACAGCTTTTGTGGTGACCAGCTGTGCATAGTTACACTGTCTTCTCAACCTCAGATTCCCGGTCATAATATTGTCCCGCATGAGGGAGAATCTCTAAGTTATTCTACAAACATATCTCTATATCTTCCCTCTTAAAAAAAAAAAAAACAATTTTAACTCTTGTATACGTAAATAGAAACAGCTAACACCTACCTAATAACACATGTATTAAATTCTTAGCCCATCTAGTACATTTCCATAAACCCCATGTGTCAATTACCTAGGCCTTGGCTACACTTGCAAGTTACAGCACTATAAAGCCGCCCACAGCGCTGTAACTGACTCCTCGTCCACATTGGCAAGGCACGTATAGCACTGTGTCTCTGCGGTGACAGTGCTGCTGGTACTCCACCTCCCCGAGAGGAATAACATGTATTGCACCGCCGCTGCAGAGCTGCAGCACCAGTGTGGCCGTCCAATGAGCTCTGACTGGTCTCCAGAAGTATTCGGCAGTATCCCACAATGCCTGTTCTAGCCACTCAGGTCATCAGTTCGAACTCTACTGCCCTGGCCTCAGGTAACCAACCATGTGACCGACCCTTTACATTCCCCGGGAATTTTAAAAATCCCCTTCCTGTTTGCTCAGCCAGGCGTGGAATGCTATCAGCAAATCTTTCCAGGTGACAATGCCTCCATGCGCCAGGCGAGCCCCAGTATGGAGCAATGGTGAGTTGCTGGACCTCATCAGTGTTTGGGGGGAGGAAGCTGTCCAGTCCCAGCTGCACTCCAGCCATAGGAATTACGATATCTTAGGGAAGATATCAAAGGACATGATGGAAAGGGGCCATGACCGGGATGCACTGCAGTGCAGGATTAAAGTGAAGGAGTGCCTACAGCAAAGCCCGTGAGACAAACGGCTGCTTGGGTGCTCCCCCGCGACCTACCGATTCTACAAAGAGCTGGACGCGATACTTGGGGTTGACCCCACCTCCACTCCGAGCACTGCCATGGACACTTCATAGCGGGGGGAGGAGGAGGAGGAGGAAAGCGGGAGTGAGGGTGTTGGGGCAGGGGAGACACCCCAGAATCCCTGGAGCCATGCAGCCAGGAGCTCTTCTCGAGCCAGGAGGAAGGTAGCCAGTCGCAGTGGCCGGTACTTGGTGGAGGACAAACAGAAGAGCAGGTGCCCGGTAAGCGGCTTGTTTTTCGGGAAGGAATTTTTTCTGTGGTGCAGGCTCTTTGGGAGAGGAGGGTTAGGGCTGCATGCATGCCTAGATGCGGAATAGCGCATTGATGTGGTTTATCACATCTCGGTAATCGGCCTCGGTAATCTCTTCGAATGTCTCATCCAGAACGTGTGCGATGCGCTTGTGCAGGTTTATCGGGAGAGCCACCGTGGTCCTTGTCCCAATCAGGCTAATGTGTCCGCGCCACTGTGCCGCGAGGGGCGGGGGGACCATTGCTGCACACAGGCAAGCTGCATATGGGCTAGGGCGGAAGATGCATTGTAGTAGAAGACCCTCCCTTGCTTCCCAGGTCACCCTCAGCAGCGAGATATCGTCCAGGATGAACTCCTGTGGAAAATGTTGGGACAGTGTTCAGTGTAGGTGCCCCCTGCAGCTGTTGGCTCTCCCCAAGGCACAGAAACCCAGAGGACACAACAGCCGTGAAACAATCAGTCCCCCTTACTCACCATTTTGGGGCTCCCTTGTGCTCTCTTTGAGACGTGCGCTTTGGGTTATGTGCGCTCTCTTTGGGATGGGAAAAGTATGCTATTGTGTAGACTGTGTGTGTGCCCTCCTTAAGTGCGGGGGAATCATTACTCTGTCTGGTGTAAACAATGCTGCCTCTGTTAAGTGTTGCATTTTGCCTATACAGCAGCATCAACCATGAGACCTCAGCCGTCCCTGTTATCACCTGCTGAGAGACTGCAAAGACTCAGGAAGAGACCGCGAAAAAGCAAAGAAGACATGCTGCAAGAAGTGATGCGGCACTCTGTTAAAGAGAATGAGAAAGCACAGAACTGGAGGGAGAGAGAAAGCAGGATCCGCCAGGAAAACGCAGCGCACCGGTGGCAAAGCATGGAGCACCGGCAGCAAAGCACGGATCGGCTCATAAGCATCCTGGAGCGCCAAGCAGACACTATCCAGGAGCTCGTAGCCATGCAGAAGAAGCAGTACTGCAAGTGCAAATGCCACCCCCCCCCACAGCCCTTGTCCCCAAACTCTTTCCGTTGTGCCCCACTGTCACCTCCAACCCACTTTCCCCAACTTCCGTGTTCTTCACACCACCAACTGCCTCCAACACCAGTATCTTCACCACCCAGCCCTGAAAACTACGACCCTTACCCTCTGCACTCAACCCCCATCACCATGCAGTATAGCTATCCTGAAGCGCAGCACTCATTGCACAGCACACTGGACAGGACATACGCAAATCTGTGATTGTACCATTCCCCACTCCACCCCCTTGCCCTTTCTGTTTCCCAAGCAGTTGTGTTTCTTTTCAATAAATAAATTTTCTTTTCAATAAATGTTTTTTTTTGGCTTTGAAAACATTCTTTATTAATGCATAAAGTAAAAGATACCTTAGCTCAGGAAAGAAACAGGCACTGCAAGCAGATTCCTACTAAGATTGGAACCACTGCACTTCACTCCTGTGCAGGGCACCAGATATTACTGTTGGCTTTCAGCCTCAAATTGCTCCCTCAAGGCATCCCTAATCCTTGCAGCCCCGCGCTGGGTCCCTCTAATAGCCCTGCTCTCTGGCTGTGCAAATTCAGCCTCCAGGTGTTGAACCTCGGAGGTCCATGCCTGAGTGAAGCTTTCACCCTTCCCTTCACAAATATTATGGAGGGTACAGCTCGCGGATATAACCGCGGGGATGCTGTTTTCGGCCAAGTCCAGCTTCCCATACAGAGATCGCCAGCGGCCCTTTAAACGGCCAAAGGCACACTCCACGGTCATTCAGAACCGGCTCAGCCTGTAGTTGAACCGTTCCTTGCTGCTGTCAAGGCTCCCTGTGTAGGGTTTCATGAGCCACGGCATTAACGGGTAAGCCGGGTCTCCAAGGATCACAATGGGCATTTCGACTTCCCCTACCATGATCTTCCGCTCTGGGAAAAAAGTCCCGGCCTGCAGCTTCCTGAACAGCCAAGTGTTCCGAAAGTTGTGTGCGTCATGCACCTTTCCGGGCCAGCCTGCATTAATGTCAATGAAACACCCACGGTGATCCACAAGCACCTGGAGAACCATAGAGAAATACCCCTTCCTATTAACGAACTCGGATGCTAGGTGGGGTGGTGTCAGAATAGGAATATGCGTCTCATCTATCGCCCCTCCGCAGTTAGGGAAACCCATTTGTGCAAAGCCATCCACAATGTCCTGCACGTTACTCAGAGTCACGGTTCTTCTGAGCAGGATGCGATTAATGGCCCTGCAAACTTGCATCAACACGATTCTGACGGTTGACCTTCCTACTCCAAACTGGTTTGCGACCAATCGGTAGCTGTCTGGAGTTGCCAGCTTCCAGATTGCAATAGCCACCCGCTTCTCCACCGGCAGGGCAGCTCTCAATATTGTGTCCTTGCGCCACAGGGTGGGGGCGAGCTCCTCACACAGTCCCATGAAAGTGGCTTTTCTCATCCGAAAGTTCTGCAGCCACTGCTTATCATCCCAGACTTGCATGACGATGTGATCCCACCACTGAATGCTTGTTTCCTGAGCCCAAAAGCGGCGTTCCACGGTGCTGAGCATGTCCGTGAATGCCACAAGCAATTTCGTGTCGTATGCATTACGTGACTCGATATCATCGTCGGACTCCTCACTGTCACTTTGGATCTTAAGGAATAGCTCGACTGCCAAATGTGACGTGCTGGCGAGACTCGTCAGCATTCTCCTCAGCAGTTCGGGCTCCATTTCCCGCAGACCGCGCGCTGCACAGAAACCGTTGAAAGATGGCGCCAAATGTGGATGGAAATACAGGGAGTGCTGGGATGCGAAGCGATGCATCACGGCTCATTGGGACAGGACCCAGAATGCCCCGCATCCATGCCCCCTTCCCAGAACCCACGGCGCCAGAATGGGAAGAGGTGCTCTGTGGGATAGCTGCCCATAATGCACCGCTCCCAATGCTGCTGCAAGTGCCGCAAATGTGGCCACGACAGTGCGCTGGCAGCTGTCAATGTGGACAGACTGCAGCCTTTTCCCTACTCAGCTGTACGAAGGCAGGTTTAACTCACAGCGCTGTACATCTGCAAGTGTAGCCATGGCCCAAGTCTCTGTGTCTTTCAGGATGTTTAATCTCCCTCTCTGATCTTCTCAGTATCAGCCTTTCATTGGAGTCTGAGTTTTTCTCTTGTTCCTTGTCAGTTTCTCCTTTGTCTGTTGATGATAAAGGATCAGTCAGTTGGGAAATGCCAGAGTCCACATCGACTGTCAATGTGTTAGAACTTTCTGGGATTAATTGTAGATCCCTTTGATTGCGTCAAAATGTGTCCCCTTGATTTGTCTGAACTACAATCTATGGCAAATTGCCTAAAATCTGCAATGGAAAATTAAAACCCATTATCGCTAAAGACTTCATCTGGAATTCCATGTCTGGAGAGGATTCCCTTCATGGTGGCCATCACTGACTTACTATTAGTAGTGTGCAGTGTGCAAATTTCTGGATACAGAGAACAATCCTCTGTGACTATTAAATAATCCTTTGATTGCCAGGTAAATAAGTCAGTGCCTGCCTTTGCAGAAGGCCTTTGTGGAACTGGATGAGGTCTCAGTGGCTCTGCTTGTTTGCATGGCTTGTATTTCAAGCACAAAAAGCAGTTTCCTACCACTTTAGTGATGATGTGATTGATCCATGGTGAATACAGCACTTCTCATGCTCATTGTTTGCACTTAAGCCCTTTTTGGCATGCAATGTTCCTCCAATTTAGTCAGTATTTTACTTAACTTCATGCTTTCACCTTCTTCAAACTTAAAGTTGTTATAAATATCCAATGCTTCCGCCTCAACACCAGGCAAAAAGATCGATAATTTCACTTTATCATTTTTCTCTTCTGCCCTCTGGCTGCTAAATACAAGTGAAATCTCTGTCTGAATTTTTTCCAGTTCTCTGCAACATTGCCTGACAATTGCAGACTGAGTGGAGGTTGTGACACATCCATTTTTGGCTTTTTTTCCTCATCTTAAGCTACCCAAGCTACTATTGTGCTCACAAAATACATACAAAAGCCTTTGTCCTTCTCTGTTTGCTGCTGCATGTGCTCCCCTTGTCTCTGCTTTCAGCTGCAAACACAGGAGTTAACTTCAAAACGACTGTCGTCTGCTTCTCATTCAGCACTTCTGACACCATGTAATGAGCTTGGGGTTCATTAAACAACAAACCAGTTTATTAGAAAGGAATAAAACGTTTAATAAAACAAACCAGAGAGCATCTGTAGTGAATTGCTGAACACGGCTGCACTCTGTTCTCAACCCCAGGTTCCAGGGCACATCTCTAAATTCCTGTATTTCACAGGGGCCAACTTTCAGCTTTCCCCGAGGGGTGCTCCACCCCCGCTCTGCCCCGAGGCCCTGCCCCCATGCCGCCCCTTCCCCCAAGGCTCCACCCTTGCTCTCCTCTTCCCACCCCTGCTTCTCCCGCCCCAGCTCAGCCCCCTCCCCTGAGCGCGCCCTGCCTTTGCTCTGCCTCTTCCCACCCCACTCCTCCCCCTCCTCCCAGCACCTCCTGCCCACCAACGAACGGCTGATCAGTGGCAGGTGGGAGGTGCTGCGGGGGAGGAGCTGATCAGCAGGTGGCTGGTGGCTGATGAGCACCCACTATTTTTTCCCATGGGTGCTCCAGCCCCGGAGCACCAACGGAGTTAGCACCTATAGTATTCATAATACTGTTCCTTATGAAGGAGAGTCTCAAAATTATAATCTTAAACACATCTCTACACACCCCAGCAGCAGTCACTGTGTTAGATGCAGCTGTATTAAATGGTGGAGACATTAGCTGGAGCAGCTTGGTAGAGCTGTGCTTGTGATATGAGGAGATCTGGGTCTGAGTTCCCCTCCCCCATCCCTTCCCCCCCAGCGTGTGATGAAAGGAGAGAGGTGCAGGTGTACCTTGAGGGATCCAGTATCCCCCATTTCAGCACTGAGCTGTGTAGTTGTGTCAGTAGCAGGGCTCAGGGGACTGCTTGCCACGGGGATTGTCTGTGTGTTTAATGCTGGGTAAGGGAACATGTAATGATAGATGGAATCCTGGGAGTGAGGGTGAAGGGCTTGTAAAAGGGGCTGAAGGTTTGTAAAAAGTAACGAATGTGGGGCTGTTTCTGGGCAGTCGCTCAACATTGAGGGCAGAACAGGGGTGGGTAGCAGCTCACCTAAAACAAATGTTCCCTTAGCAAGGAGAAGGTGTTTGTGCTGCAGTTGTCATGTGCCCTGATCCCTGAGTGACGTGCTCTATCTGTACAGGCAGAGTGTGAGTCTGTGTGTATCAGGTCATCGCTCAAACAGGGCAGAGTTAAGGTCGCTTTGGCATGTACCTTAATTCTGCATTTGCTGGTTTTCAGAGGCCTGAGTTTTGCTGAACCCAGTTTTCTGGAAGGACGTGAGATACCACTGGGAACCTTAACTCTGCAGTAGCAAAGATTTTGTCAGTGACTTTCCTTCCTAGTTTCTTGAACAGAAAGAGGACTCTTTGCAGTAGACAGTAGTGGCCATTTAGGCAGTTGTAGTTCTCACTTAGGTTTGCAGTTGATATACAACTATGGCTAGATAATAACAAGAAGCCCTAGCTTTTCTATAGTGTTTTTCATCAATAGAGATCAAGGAACTTTATTCATTATTCCCATTTTACAGATGGGGAAACTGAGGCACAGAGCAGTGAAGAGACTTGCCCAAGGTCATCCATCAGGCCAGTGGCACAGCCAGGAATAGTCCAAGTCCAATGGTTTCTCAACTAGCCACATGGTTGCTATGTTGTTCCTCAGCACTCCTTGCCCCACCTATATATTTTGTTACAATGGAATGAGGATAAGGGTCATGCTTCGAAGTATTTGCAGTGTGTAGTTGCTAACAGGGCTGGTGAGAGAAATCGGAGACACAGTCTATGTCCCAGCATCGTGACAGTTCCCTGGTGCTTACAGTGATTGCAAGTGTGAGAGAAAACTGCTGTGTCTGTCTCCTTCTCTACCCCCTGCCACATCATCCCTCACAACATGTAGCCCCCCCCTTTCCCCTCCCAACATTCCAGCTCTCCCTCCCCTTCCCACACCGTTAAGCCATTAGTTAGCACTGTCGAAGCCTTTAATATGTAAGATGTTGCTCCTTGCTGTCTCCAGATGGGGTAGACATACCTGCACTAGCTCTGATCAAGCTGTCATGCTATAAATGGCAGAGTAGACACAGTGGCATGAGCAGCCTCCCTGAATATGTACCTAGGGCCCTGGGCAGGATCATACCTGGAGAGCTAACCCATCCCCCCGCTCACACCACCACGGCTACACTTTCTCACACTAGCTCAATCAGAACTAGTGGGTGCATGTCTACCCCCACTGGAAATTACACCTCCAGCTCAAGGTGTAGACGTTCCCTCAGTGTTACCAGCTCACATAATTTTATCACAAGTCTCATGATATTTGATGTGTTTCTTAAAGCCACAACTCCTGCAGGCCCGTGATTAGGTGAGAATCTCAGCTTTCATTTTCTTTTAAAGTAAATTTCTGTCCCTTGTGGTTGCAGATAAATACTTGGAAATGTGACCCAAGAGAACTTTAAAGGTTCAGAAATCAGAAGGCAGAGAACAAGCCCAATTTTATGATTTTAAAAAAAATCTCTATTTTTAAGCCAATCCCATGATTTTTCAGGGGGCTGACTCCTGATTTTTGAACACTTCAAAGATGGGAATAAGCACCCAGCTGCACTTACATTTCTGTCTGTCTTGGTTCCTCTCCAATTTAATTTTCTTTTCCCCTCAATACATTTCACAGCACAGTTCACAGTGACTGGACCCGACCAGCCGATCACTGTCTCCCTAGGTGGGGAAGCCGTCCTGCCCTGCCACCTCTCCCCCAGGATGAGCGCTGAGAACATGGAGCTGAGGTGGTTCCGATCCCAGTTCTCTGCAGTAGTGCACCAGTATAAGGATGGACGGGATCAGTATGGAGAGCAGATGCCGGAATATCAGGGAAGGACAGAGCTGCTGAAACACAATATCACCAGTGGGAGTGTTTCCCTGAGAATACGCAATGTCCAACTTTCTGACCATGGACAGTACACGTGTTTCTTTCAGTCCAGTGTCTCGTATGAAGAAGCCTTACTGGAACTGCAGGTGGCAGGTCTGTAGCTTGTTTTACCTCACTAGCAGTGTAATAAATGGGGCAGGAGAGCTCATGGTGAGAGGACTCTGGATGTTTCTCATTCACACATTGATACCCAGAATTCCCTTTCAGATTCCAGTTATTGAGCAGCAGGGGCAGCAGCTGCTCTCTGAGCATGAACTGGAGGAATTTCATAGCTGTGCTCTGCACTTTGCATATTTTTCTAAACTTGGCTTTGTTTTAAATGGAATGGAATAGAGTTAAAACATTCCTCAACCATTAAAACAGCCCCACCATTCCCATGTCCCAGGCTCTGTTCCGATCAGGTCACTTTCTCAAGTTTGCTTATTTAAATACAGGTCTGTCTCATCTTACGCTGGGGTTACGTTCCACAGTCAGCGCCTAAAGCGAAAATCGCGTATAGTCAAAATTACATTGAGTGTAATGGTGGGCGGAATTGCCCGCACTACAGAAACAGTATTTAAATTGTTATTTTTCTCTTTTTTTTGTTTTTGCCGACCGTGTAAAGCTGAAATCGCGCATGTTAAATGCGCCTAAGATGCGACAGACTGTACACAGTGTGTTCTGTACAATGTTCCCAGGATGTTTCCATTTAATGAACCAGAGCTGGGTTGGTGCTGAGCGCTGGTGACTCCCAATGAAGTGCCTGAGCTGCTCAACACTTCTCAGGAGCTGGGCACACATTTATTTATTTATTTATGAACTTGCAGTTTTCTCTGTTCGCTTTCTATTGGAATTGCCGTATTATTTTCCATCGAGGATACACTCAGGATCTAAGTTCCACAGGTAGAAATCAGTATCAGGAAATTATAGAGAAGGGAAAAGATCTCCCAACCCTCTGAGAAACACTTGCCATGTATGTTAACATAGTTTCTGGTGACCCTGGGTTCTGTGCATGCAGAGGGAGAATTAATTAATTCTTCCTCCTCTTGTTCTCTTTGCTAAATGCATAGAATTAACACAAGTTTATTCCATTCGTCTCTAGTTTCAGGCTCGGACCCCCACATCTCTGTTGATGGTCAACAGGACGGAGGGATCTGGGTTGTGTGTCAGTCCTTTGTTCAAAGCTTCAGTTGGTAGAGAAGTTACTCCAGAGGTGAGAAGTAGGAATGAAGACAAAACCGAGAAGATGCAGCTGCCTTTTTATATCCTTTGCTATGTGGCTTGTACTTCCTTTATTCCAAACACAAGCTCACAGCACATGAGCATAGAAAAGTTCTTGGAGTCCCCTGTCCACAGGCATGTCCCTACATGTCCTGCTAACTCATAGGTGTAGCCCTGGCTTCTCTCAATGGGTTCATTGTACAGCTGATTGCCCTTGATGGGCCATCAAACACGCTAGATAGTGCTGATGCCAATCTGTCTAGGCGTGTCACCCAGATACACAGCACAAGCTTGAGATATCAATATGTGACATATATTTATAACTCATGATACAAAGATGATACAGACATATAAATAACCTTATCATATTTAGCAAATCATACCTTTTCCACTGATACTTTACTTGGCGTATCTTGTAAGAGCCATTGCAATTTTGTAATATTGGTATGAACAATACTATAAATGTTCACCCACATTCTGTAGAGTGTCACAATATTAAATTTCATAAAAGTGAGGGAATTCAGAGTGAGAATCTGCATGGCCCCATTGACCCTGATCTCCCCTGAGCATGTACTTTCTGATGGTGTGTTACACAATCACACAATGGGCCCAGTTCTTCATACACAAATCAATGGGAGATCTGGACACAGAAGGGTCAGACCCCAAATCAGCAGATATGAAGTATTACATATGTGTATCCTGAATTATAGAGCGGGAAGTGCAGGGACCCTTTATATTATTCACTGCCAGCTATCATGATATTTTAGTGAGTCTCCTAATTTTGGCTGTTTCAATTAAAGCCCTGGCCACTAGAATTGGGTGTTTATATCAGAATCTCAGCTTTACTTAAAAAAAACATTTCTAACCCTCCTGCTTGCAGAGACATGCTTGAAAAGGTGGCCCCTGCAGGCTCTCAGCCGGAAGGCAAATACAAAGGAACATTTATTATTTTCTAAAATCTCATGATTTGGGGGTTGGATTCATGACTTTTGACACTTTGGGACGGCAATGCTGCTATCAAATATTATTGTTAATATAGAATTAATGTTTTAGTCAAACACCATCTGGGGTATTTGAACGAAGGAGCTGAGACATCTTAAAAACCAAAATCCTTTAATGCAGCCAGCATCTTCCCACAGCAGCACCTGGCTCCCTTACAGATTACTGAGCAAATAAAACAAACACACAAACTAAGTTTAATACAGTAAAGAAACTGGCTAAAAGTAGTAGTTTTCTCACCCTAAATGTTGTTTTAAGCATCTCTTTCTCAGGCCAGACACCTTTTCCAGCCTGGGCTCAGTCCTTCCCCAGTTCAGTCTTAGGTCTTTACAGCAGTAATCTTGGGTGGGGATTCCACAAAGAGAAGATTTGACCCTGATTATCTGGCTCCCCAGCCTTAAATAGGAATCCTTAGTTTCCCCGTTCGACCCCCACCTCCTCCTAGTGGAGGAATCCTAGCAGTCCAAGATGGAGTCCAGTACCAGGTGACATGATCATGTGATCCTGCAGTGCCCATCCAGGCTGTTTTCATACTGTCTGGTGGGTGTTCTCCAGGTGTAAACACAGTTGTACTTGTTGCATAGTCAATATGCCTAACTTCAGATACAGAATTGATGCATGCATACAAATTGGATAATCATATTTAGTAAATTATAACCTTTCCAATGATACCTCACATGATCCATTTTGCATAAAACATATCTTAGTTATGCACTATTCTATAACAACAATATCTCTATGAAGAATATGGGGCGTAGTGCCACACCCCTCACCTGGGGTCAGGCAACTTAGGCAGCTAAGTTGTCTCTTGTGAGAATGAGCTAGGTGCAGAGGTGAAAGTAAGCCGGTACCATCTGGTACAGCGTACCGGCAAGAGCCAGTACACCGTGCTGGACTGCACCGGCTTCCGCGGCAGGGATTTAAAGGGTTTGGGTCTCCCTGCAGCGGTGGGAGCTCCCGGCCCTTTAAATCCCGGCCCCAGGCTGGCTGCCGGAGCTGCGGCGGGGATTTAAAGGGCCCGGAGTGTTGCAGCTGATACAATTTGGATAAATAATTATAGAGACATGGGAGCAGGACACTCCTCTCCTACATGGGTGCCTTAAGCACCCGGCAATGGAGTCACTAGTACTGCCTCTTTCTCTGTCCCCCCAGGGACTATTAAGTAGACAATACAAGCTGGAACAGCTTTAACCAGAGAGATTGAGGGTGCTCCAGACACCAGAATGTGCCTATCTCAGTGGTTAGTGCAGGACCCTCAGCTATGAAAGTTCCCTGTTCAAATCCTGTCTCCCGGGGGGGGGGGGGGGGGGGGGGGGGGAACTGAACCAGGCCCCAACATCTTGGGTGAGTGCTCTAACCACTAGGCTGGAAGATGGGTGACACTACCTCCTCTGGCTGGATTGTGAATGGAAACTGATAGAGAGGTATCTGGGTTCCTAGAGCAAGGCAGCAGTGAGCATGCCCAGAGGCATGTAGGGAACTTTTACCCTGAAAGGTTAGTCACTGAGTGAGTTTAGGTGCCTTGAGGGACAGGTGACAGCCGAGCAGAGGTTTTCCAGGTTGCAGTGGTGCCTAAAACTGGGGTTTAGGTGTCTAAGCGCCATTGTGGATCTGGGCCTCACTGTTTGCAAACTAATGGTACTTTTCTTTGCAGAGCTGTTTTTCCCAAGGGTCAATCCCTGGATGGTGGCTCTGGGGGTGATCCTGGCTCTCCAGGCTGTTCTCATT
Source organism: Terrapene triunguis (assembly GCF_002925995.2). NCBI lineage: Eukaryota > Metazoa > Chordata > Testudines > Emydidae > Terrapene > Terrapene triunguis. The sequence goes on from NW_020691083.1 coordinate 23,948, forward strand.
GCCCTGGCCGGTTACTGCTTCTGGAGGCAACACAGAGCGAAAGGTAAAATGACAAGAAGGGAGAATTCAGTGTGACCAGAGGAACGATGTCATTAAAAACAAACCATGGGAATGAATTGATTCAGTTAATGAATTCAGTGTTCTAAAGAGAGTTTGGAACAATGGGAGATGGACAGAGGCTGAGGGGGAAGGAGGGGTTGAATTAATTATTCAGAAACAAAAAAAGCTTCATTTAATGTGAGTTCCAGTTGCTCTCATCAATAAACCAAACCATAAAAAAAAAAAAAGAGGAAATACAATGTAAATGATTAAAAGTCAAGTACAATCTCTAATAAAACAACAAAAAGCATGCATGATATCTTTAGAAAATGAAACACCACTCTTAGCTCCAACCAAAATACATCCTAATGTATTGGTGTTAATATTTACTTTCAATTTTAATAACTATTGGTTTACACCAGGGGTTGGCAACCTTTCAGTGGTGGTGTGCTGAGTCTTCATTTATTCACTCTGATTTAAAGTTTCATGTGCCAGTAATACATTTTAATGTTTTTAGAAGGTCTCTTTCTAAAAGTCTATAATATATAACTGAACTATTGTTGTATGTAAAGTAAATAAGGTTTTAAAAATGTTTAAGAAGCTTCATTTAAAAATCAAATTAAAATGCAGAATCCCCTGGACTGGTGGCCAGGACCCAGGCAGTGTGAGTGCCACTGAAAATCAGCTCATGTGCCACCTTCGGCACATGTGCCATAGGTTGCCTACCCCTGGTTTACACTAATTGTGTCATAATATTTTTTCTTTTAGTTATTTTAATGGTCCTTAAAATGGCCAAAACATATGGTTAAATAATGCCATTATTACAGTAATTGTAAAGATGACTCATTTTAGACATTTCTTATCTATTGTATAAATGTTTCTTCTCTGTATAGAATGTTTGGTGGCGGCGGCGCTCGGGCTCAGCCTTTAGCCCCAGCAAGTCTAATGCCATCCCTGGCAACCCCATTAAAATGGAGTCGTGACCCACTTTGGGATCCTGACCCACAGTTTGAGAACTGCTGCTGAAGTAGGCTGGGCAGAAACGCTATCCCACAATGAGTGATTTCGGCTCTAGCAATCACTTAAAGCAAAAGACTCCTAATGGAGCCTTAACGAGCTCTATCTTTGAACAGTGGGGAGAAGCTGGTTAGCCGTGCCTAGGGCTATGTCTACACTACACAGCTTTTAGCTACATGGCTGTGTTGCTACAGCCATGCCGCTAAAACTCGTGCAGTGTAGCCGCTGTTTGTCGGCTCTCCTACTCACAAAAAATTTCCACCCCCAATGAGCAGTGTTTGCATTGTCGGCAGGAGAGCGCTCCAGACAACAACGCGCTGTTCATGCTAGCACTTGTCACGGCAAAACTTTTGTCTTTGGGGGGGGGGGGGGGGGGGTTTAACATTTCTGAAAGACAAATGTTTTGTTGTTTAATTGCCAGTGTAGACATAGCCTAGAGACTCTCGGGCAGAGCCCTGCCTCTCAGCAGGGACACTGGTCTCCACCCCCCTCTGCCCTTTTACAGGGTTCTGGCATCCCAGCCCCCTGCTTAGCGAGTTCATTTCAATTAAGGGTGACCCCCTCAATCAGGACAGGCTAAGCGCAGTTCTGCTTCCCTTTACTCATACAACAAGGATACCAACATTTCATTACCACTGCACTCAGTACTAAAGTGATTTGTAACCTAACACCAGCCAAAGCTGATCATTTTGGGCAAAACAGCTCTGTCTGCTGGATACCTAAGCAGAGTCTGTGTGTTCATGTAAATACAGTCTGGTCCTGAAACCTTTTCCCCTCCCCAGCTAGCTGTCAGGGGAGAGCTCATTCAGACCCTGTAAGAGGTCCGGACTCACCCCTGTGGCGCCTCCTGCTGGTCATCCAGGGAATTAGCTCACCAGCCTCCGGAGCGCCCGCTGCAGGCTGGTGATCCGCCTTGTCATCTGCACTGGCCCCCGTGTCCCTCCCAGGACCCCAGTGCCCCTTGCTCTGGGATGCTGCCCCCTGGCAGTACCCCACAGATCTGGGTCTCCCCTCCCAGGGGAACCCCCACCCACTATCCCCACCTTGCCTCAGCACTAGGCCACTACCAGTCACCAACTAGACCCCACTCTCTGGGGCAGACTGCAGTATAGGCCACTCATCATCGGCAAGGTTGGGTTTGGACCTGCTGCCTTAGCCTAGCCCTGGGCTGCCTTCTGCAACCCCCAGTACCCCTTGGCCTAATACTAGGCCACAGCCTGGGGCTTTCCAGGCTGGAGCTCCCCAGCCTTGCTCCACCCAGATACCCTGTCCCAAGCTCCCTGCAGCCAGGCCCTTCTCCCTCTAAAGACAGAGAGAGACTCTGGCCTGAGCGCCTGGCTCCCTGCCTTTATACAGGCCATCTGGGCTCTGATTAGAGTGTGGCCCAGCTGCAGCTACTTCCCCCGATCAGCTCAGTAGCTGCTTCTCCCTGCAACAGCCCCAGCCCTCTGCAGGGCTTTTCTAATCCCTCAGGGCAGGAGCCGGTGTCCACCCGGCTACAGACCCTGTTTACATCCTCCCCCCAGCTGAGAATGTGTTGTCCCAGCCAGTCACACTCCAGATTATACCAATTGCAGGAGTTCGCCCCAAAAGATCTGAGGAAACCTATATGGATTCCACAAGCCTGTGAGCTAAGTGTATTGCTTCTTCACTAATAACCCCAGGTGCATCATAAGTTATCCTCATAGACTCATAGACTTTAAGGTCAGAAGGGACCAATATGGTCATCTAGTCTGACCTCCCGCATGATGCAGGCCACAAAAGCTGACCCCCCCACTTTCCCTTAACTCTGCTGTTGAAGTCTCCAGATCGTGATCTAAAGACTTCAAGTTGCAGAGAATCTTCCAGCTTGCGACCCCTGCCCTATGCTGCGGGGGAAGGCGAAAAACCTCCAGGGCCACAGCCAATCTACCCTGGAGGAAAATTCCTTCCTGACCCCAAATATGGCGATCAGCAGAACCCCGAGCATACAGGCAAGATTCTCAAAAAGAATAAGAGTACTTGTGGCACCTTAAAGACTAACAAATTTATTTGAGCATAAGCTTTTGTGGGCTACAGCCCACTTCGTCGGATGCATAGAATGGAACATATATTGAGGAGATATATATACACATACAGAAAGCATGAAAAGGTGGGAGTTGTCCTACCAACTCTAAGAGGCTAATTAAGTAAGAGAAAAAAAATCATAACATTCAAAAACCAGTAGGAGAACACTTCAACCTGTCTGGTCACTCAATAACAGATCTAAAGTGGCAATTTTGCAACAGAAAAGCTTCAAAAACAGACTCCAAAGAGAAACTGCTGAACTTGAATTAATATGCAAATTAGATAGTATCAATTTAAGCTTGAATAGAGACTGGGAATGGCTGAGCAATTACAAACATTGAATCTATTTCCCCATGTAAGTATTCTCACACCTCTTGTCAAACTGTCTGTAATGGGCTATCTTGATTATCACTACAGAAGTTTTTTTTCTCTTACTTAATTATCCTCTTAGAGTTGGTAGGACAACTCCCACCTTTTCATGCTCTCTGTATGTGATATATATCTCCTCAATATACGTTCCATTCTATGCATCCGAGGAAGTGGGTTGTAGCCCATAAGCCCACGAAAGCTTATGCTCAAATAAATTTGTTAGTCTCTAAGGTGCCACAAGTACTCCTTTTTGTGGATACAGACTAACACGGCTGCTACTCTGAAAGAAGTTATCCTGTTTACTGGCCTTATAACCCTGTCGCACCTACTGAGAGTGGGTATGGCAGGGGCAGGGGGAACTTCTTCTTGGGCTAGGGATGGTGAGTGTTCCTTTGAGGTACCTCAGCTACTGGCACAGCCCCCTGCGTCTCTTGTTCTGGTACTGGAAGGTCCAGGGTACCAGGGACACCTTCCATTTGTATGTCCCCTCTGTCCAACAACCTAGGTGTGTCATCACTGGCCTGTTTTTCTTCCAGGAGATCTGGGAATGTGGGTGGGACAAGCTCGTTATCCCAGGCTGATCTCATTGTTGGCAGGGCTGTGCCAGCAACAGGCCTACATGCTTCTGCCATGGGGTTCAGAGCACTGTGCCCATGCTGTGAGCTGGCTGCGGTAGTTCACACCCCCATTGTAACTCTGCCAGGGACACGGTGGCTGATGATGTCATCATGCTTCTTGCGACAATGTCCCTCTGCCCGTTTTCTCTTCTGTGCTGATTGGCTGCCAGCTCCAACCCTCTCCCACCCAGTCCTGTCACCCCAAACTCACCCGCACCCCCATCCTGCTCCCCTCCCTTCCATTACAATAGGTGTGAGAATACTTACATGGGGAAATAGATTCAATGTTTGTAAATGTTCAGCAACCTTTCAGTAGTGCTGTGCCGAGTCTTCATTTATTCACTCTAATTTAATGCTTCGCGTGCCAGTAATACATTTTAACGTTTTTTAGAAGGTCTCGCTATAAGTCTATATATTATATAACCAAACTACTGTTACATGTAAAGTAAACAAGGTTTTCAAAATGTTTGCCTCGTGTGCAACCCTCACTGTCCCAGGCTGGGGACCGTGGGCCACAGCGAGGGGCAGCTGCAGAGCACTGATCCAAGGCCAGGAGCAGAGCCCAGGGTGGCCTGCTGGTACTCCAGGCCGGGAAGCAGGCTGAGCAAGGCTGGATATCCAGACCCCGGCTGGCAGGGGGTCAGCGGCTGGAACTCCAGACCGGCAACTGAGGTGAGTGGAGCTGGCGGCTGGTACCCAGACCAGCAGTGGGCTGAGCAGGGCCGGAGGCCTGGACCCTGGCTGGCAGGGGGCCTGCGCTGGAACTCCAGACTGGAAGCAAGGTGAGTGGGGCTGCGGTGGGGACCCCTGCTGGCAAGGGACCAGCAGCCGGAATCCCAGAGCTACGGCGGGCTCAGCCCGCCGCCGCGTGCCATCAAAAATCTGCTCGTGTGCCACCTTTGGCATGCGTGCCGTAGGTTGCCGACCCCTGCAATAGAACCTCAGAGTTATGAACACCTTGAGAATGGAGGTTGTTTGTATCTCTGAAATGTTCGTAATTGAACAAAATGTTATGATTCTTTCAAACATTTACAACTGAATAATCACTTAATATAGCTTTGAAACTTTACTGTAACTGCTCATCACCCCACCTTCACTCCACCCCTGTCCTGCTCCCCTTCTATTCTATCTCCTAGAACTGGAAGGGACCTTGAAAGGTCATAGAATCCAGCCCCCTGCCTTGACTAGCAGGACCAAGTACTGATTTTGCCCCAGATTCCTAAGTGGTCCCCTCAAGGATTGAACTCACAACCCTGGGTTTAGCAGGCCAATGCTCAAACCACTGAGCTATCCCTCCTTCCATGTAGCTCATTCCCTCCCCCTGGCACAGCACAGTGTGACTGTTAAATGGTGGCACTGACGTGCCGTTTGCACCATCGCTCTGCTCACTCTGCTTGTGCGTTCTGCCCCTTCCCCCGCCCTGTGCCTGTCTTGTCTGGTTAGACTGTGAGCTCTTCGGGGGAGGGACTGGCAACTCCTCTGTGTCTGTGCAGTGCCCAGCACTGGCCTCGGCTGGCAGCTAGACACTGCCATAACACAGAGAGGGGCACGCACTTTGTTACTCATGTAGGCTGAGCTGTACACCCAGGTGGGCCCTCAGCCCCACTACAGCCAGGTCCTTCCCCCCCCCCCCCCCATTCGGGGCAGATCCCTATTGATCTGGGTGAAAATTGGAAAACCAAATTCCATTAAATGTGGCTTTTCCATGTTTCTGATTTCCACCAAAATCCATAGGGTTCTGCACAGGGCTGGAGTCAGGAAGGGGAGGGGTCTGGCTGGACTGGGACAAATTACCTGGCTAAGGCAGTGGCTGGAGGGGGATGAGGGGCACCCTGACCCTCACCCTAAACCCTAATCCTAACCTTGAGGTCACTGCCTCACCCTGTATCCTGAGATTTTAGTGGAAATGAGGCTTTTACAGATTTCCATTTTTCACCACAATCCAGAAGGTTCTGTCCACTGATGCCTAAAACATGCCCTGAAACGGAGCTGATGGGATGTGGTTGTCAAAAGTTATCACATTGCAGACAGACAGACAGACAGACAGACAGAAACGCCATCGAGTTGAGTGTGGGGCCTCACTTCCCTCAGCCAATAATAATAGTGATTTTCATAAAAGCCTTAACCTCAAAGTAATTGTTTTATTTGGGGATAATTATCTAAACAGGCCATTAATGTGTGTTCACTAGGGCTCCCGTTCAGCAGGGTAGTTAAGCACATGCTGCACTTGAAGCCCAGGAGTCAATCCATCCGTGTTCAGCGTGTGCTTGTGTTTCACTGAATCAGGCTCTAAAACAGATGCACTAGTTGCTTCAGGGGAAGGTGCGAGAAACCCCCTAGTGGCTGATGATGAATTAACCTGCCCCCAGGGAAAGTTCCCTCCTGACCCCAGCCAGTTAGGAATTGGCTTGTGCCCTGAAGCAGGAGGGGGTTTCTCTACCTTCCGGAATGCTTGAGTTTTATGAGAACTGTGATTAGTCTGGAGATTCACATTTCCTTATCAATTCCTGGGCCTTTCTGAATCCTTTGTCCATTTGGGTTTTTTTTTCTTTGCTTGTCTGTTTTGTTTTAATCCTTCCCAGTATAAATCTGTATGTTCTCATTATCCATCTAAATGTCCTTTTGTTTTACTCCTGCTAAACTCCTGGCCTCAAAGCTATCTTGTGGCAAATTGTTCCACAGGCTAATTATGCATCCTATAAAACAGTATTTCATAGAATCATACAATCATAGGACTGGAAGGGACCTTGAGAGGCCATTTCCTCTTACAGTTTGAAATTTGCTGCTTTTCAGTCTATTTGAGTATCCTCTTGTTCTTGTATTAGGAGAGAAGGTAGGTCTGAGCACCCAATTTCTCTCTCTCACTCACTGCTTTGTATTTCGCTGTCATGTCTCCTATCGAAACTAAAATGTTCCACCTTTTTAAATCACTCCTTATACAGATGTGCCTTCAGGGCTCTTCAGGCATTGTTGTTGCCCATCTCCGTAATGTCCTTTCTGAGATGGGGTGACCAGTGCTGCGCACAGTGCCCAGGTAAGGGACTAGATAAGTATATTTTTCTATCCTGTTCTTTCTGCATCCTAACTCTTTATTCTTATTGAGCAGAGATCTTCATGGAGCTGTGTACATTGAAGCCTGGATCTCTTTCCTGAGTAGTTACAGTTAATTTAGAACCCTGTAACCTGTCTGAATAGCTCTAATTATTTCTTGCAATGTGCCTGACCTTACTTTGATCAATACTGAATTTCATCAAACCTCATGTTGCCCAAGCTTGGTCCCTCTGAAATAACTCAAGATTTCTCTGGCCTTGTCTAACCTAAATAGTTCTGTGATATCTGCAAATTTTGCCACCTCTCGGCTTATCCCTTTTTCCAAGTCACTGATAACTATACTGAACACCAGTCCTAACCAAAGACCCAACATTGAGGCACCCCACTGCAAACTCTTTTTCCATGGTAAATTTTCACCATTTATTCCTGCACTTTGTTTTCTGTCTTTGAGCTGGTTTCTGATCCTGGACAATACTTTACCCCTCACCCCATGATAACCTTTTGTGAGGAACTTTGTTAAAGGCTTTTTGAAAGTCCACATAAATTATGCCAATGGGTTCTCATTTGTGCACTATTTTACTGACATACTTAAAGCAATTTAGTAGATTAGATTAGGAAAGGAAACACTGGTTTCCTTTCCAGCTCTGCTTGTCAGACCTCATCCTATCATTCTCATAGAGCTGTCTTAGAATCTCTTTTAGTTCTTGTTTCAACCAGTGTAGCAGGCACTGACGTAAGGCTCACTGGGCTGTAGTTCTCAGGATTACTCCTACCAAAATTTTAAAGTTGGCTACAACATCCCCAGCCCTCCCGATTCTCCAGAAGTGAAGCTGATTTTAATGAGAGATGCGTATTATTGTTAGCAGCTCAGCCATATCGTCTGATGTCATTTGAGAGCTCCTGGGTTTTGCCATCTGGCAGGGATCTAAGCTCTCTTGGTGGCTGCTGGCTCTTTAGTTTGTCAGTTTGTTCCAATATCTCCTCTTCACTCCTTGATCCCTGGTCTTTATTTCCTGAACAGAGCAGCTCCAGGGCAGGTCTCTCCCCAGCAACCTCCGTGGTGAAAACTGATGCAAAGAAACCAGTCAGTCTCTCAGCATTGTCCTTACCCTCCCCAATTGCTCCCTTTCCCTGCTACTGATCCAGGGGACCCATCGATTCTCTCACGGGCTTCCTGATTCTGCTGGACTGAAATAATTCCCTGGTATTTGTTGTACATCCAGGGCCGGCTCCAGGCAC